>NC_056726.1:1368029249-1368071749 GCF_019279795.1 Protopterus annectens
AACCAAAAGTGCGCACTGTTAAAATATCAGAAATTTCTTGCAAACGTGCACACAGCATGTACGCACATGGGTGTGTGTGTGCATGCATGTGCACATGATTTCGTGGCGCTGCCCCAGGTGGAAACGGAAATGGAAAAGGAAGGAAAAGAAGTAGTAGGAAGTTACCCAAGGAGAACTAGCAGAGCTGCCAGGTGAAATATATCAGAATCAGCCAATTACACAGGCAGCAGACTATGTCAGCCCAGCCCAGCACTTTAAACTCTGCAAACAGCATTCCCCCCTGTTTTTTTCCCAAGAACTCTGCAACACTGCACTATAGAAAGAGAGAAAGCTTTAAAAGCTTAAGTTAGACAAAATGTTAGGGGCTGCTCTTGCTATCATAAACCAACATGTGCAAGGTGCTGAGGGTGGTGATGCTGTGAATGCTGCTGAGCAACCCACAGTGAGGAGACGGAGAAGAGTGTACAGACCCAGGGTAACCTACCAGGGGCTGCATGAGCTGGAGATAGTGGAGCACTATAGGGTGGACAGAGACCTCCTGCAGCAAATTGTTGAGCTGTGCTGACCATGCCTCACACACAGAACCAACAGAGGGGAACCCATCCCAGTGGATACCAAGGTATGTGTTGGCATAAGAATACTAGCTACGGGTACCTTCTAGAGAACAACTGGTGATATGATGGGGATTTTCCAGGCATCAGCATCCAGGGTACTCCACCAGTTCCTGGATGCCATGTCAGCACATGTCGGTGACCACGTATATTTCCCCAATTCCCGTGAGGCATTGGCCAGCAATATGCGTCTCTTCTACCAAATAGCAGAATACCCTGAGGTAGTGGGTGCAATAGACTGCACACACATATGCATCAAAGCACCACCCAGTGAGTGGGGTAGGGTCTACATCGACCGCAAAGGCTTCCCCTCCATCAAATGCCAGGTCATGTGTGATGCCCAGGGCATAATAATGAATGTGTCTGCTGGCTGCCCTGGAAGCTATCATGATTCCCACATCTGGCATCTGACGCAGCTGTACCAGAGATTTGCCAGTGGGGACATCCCTGATGGTCACCTAGTGGGGGATGCTGGATACGCACTGGAGCCGTGGCTGATGACACCCATCAGAAATGCACACACACCTAAAAAAGAACTCCATAATGAGGCACACGCACAAACAAGAAACATAATTGAGCATGTTTTTGGGATGCTCAAGTCACGATTCCAGTGCCTGGACACATCTGGTGGAGCCTTGCAATACTCACCAACTACATGTACCCAAATTGTTATGGTATGTGTCATGCTACACAATATTATCCTGCAGAAACAGCTGTAGCAGGAACAGCATGGGGCAGGGCCAAACAGCCCCCCACCATTGCCAAGGCCTGCATAGGCACAGTGCGACTCGGAGGAGGAACAACCTGAGCCTGCCCCAGTAGGCAGAAGGAAGCGTGCCCAGTATGCGTTGGCCTTGGCAAAGAGGCAACGCATAGCACATACACTGACTCAATAGGAACCTTGGAAATGACACCTCTCTGTGACTCGCACATACAGTAAAAGGGATGCCTAACTTGACACTACCTGTTTTCAAACATGTATAGGGAGTATACTATGTGCATCTGACATAGGCAACCCTGCAGCACCACCTGAGGCATGAGTGCCCTATTCTAAGCAATATAAAACACTGCAAAGCACATTTTACCAGTAATGAGCATATTTAAATACAATTGCGCGAAGCTGCGCACCCCGCTAACCAGTGCAACATCGGGCAAAGTTGGGCAATGTTGGGCAAAGTCAAGCAAAGTTGGGTAAACACGCTCACACCTGCTTTTCTGTTCCTTAACCAGTCAGGTCTGCCCAGCAGGAAAATAAATAGCAGTTACAGTGCTCAAACTCAGGATACTGTGCACTATCGTCACAGTACTGAACCACTAAGCCATGACAGCATTTCACTGGCACAGACACAACTTAAGTCACATACCTAACAGTCACAGCCAGCAGGACAATTGTAGACAAATGCAAACACAAACAAATGCTGTATCATGCCCTCTGAAGAGGCACATGAGTAACCTCCCCCCAGGCCGCTGCAGACACATAACAGTAGGCCAGGCAGTGTGATGTGGGTTGGGTAGGCTATGAAGTCACAAACTAATATGCATGTAATTGGAAGCTAAGGTCTGTAGTATAGTGGTATGCCTCAAGCCAGTACAATAGGCAACAGTACAGACTGAAATGAAGTACATGACATAGCAGTGCAGGCCTAGAAAGTGTGTATAAGTGTCAGGTGTACCCCTCATCCTATGAACACCCACAGTAACAATCAGGTGTGCCCCCCGGGTAGAAATGTACAAATAATAGCTGTCCCCCCTGTATGTAGAAATGTTGATAAGTCTATACAAATTGACTCATGGAAGCCCTGCAGGCACAGCGTGCTTCCTGTCGATGTACAACACAAAGGTGAGCCCTGAAGTAAAAAACAACTTGATTTTCACACACATATAGTATATATGCCCATAGTGGGCATGCTCATACACTTAAACAAATTTAGCAAATTTCAGTCAGCAACATACTGAAAGGTCATACTGGGCATGCTCACACACTTAAATAAATGAAGCAAATGTCAGTCAACAACATACTGAAAGGTCATACTGGTACATATTCACACACTTAGGCCATATCTGAGTACAGCAGTGGGCCACACATATCTGGCAGTTGCAGTTCTTACTCCAAACTCTTGTCACTATTCACCAATCCTGCCTTGCGCACACAGTGATATGAAAACAGACTCATATAATATATTGTACCTCTGTCATAATCAAACTATGTACTGGAAGTACTTAAGTTGTTCAAAGAAAGTGAAAATCCAAAGAAGATCAATAAATATCCGATCAGTATCATCAAGAAACAATGAGCACTCCTAACATTATCCAAGCCATGTTCTGGCAAAAATATTGCCAAAGAGTCCATAGAGAACCATGAAGCTTTCTTTCGCTATGTCATAAATAACAATGTAAACTCATATATGTTCTGAGTCAGTGCAAAGTGTAAATGAATACATGTACATGACTGACAATGCCAACATCTTGTCAGACAGGTTCATACATATTTACCCCCCCTCTCACTGACAAAAAGGCCCATTACCATACCTGGAGATTGCGAAAACCCAGAAATCACATATACAATGGTTAAACAGCTCTATCTAAGCCTAAAAACATGGCATCTATGGGATGACATGGTTTTCCTGGCTGTGTCATATGTGAACTCCAAAATAAACAGACCCCTGCACCTGAACAGTCTGTTGAGACTCACCCTTTGTAAAGGATATGAAACTGTTGAATGGGTTACAGCAACATTTGGCACACTCCACAAGTGTTGGTGCACAACAGACCATGGGAACTATTGTCTTAAAAGCTTAATAAGCCTGATCTGCAAGGCCATGGAGTTCATCATTATGAAACGCATAAACAGAGCTATTGAGAGCCTACAAACACCCAACCCTACCCATCTTGGTTTGGTCAGGGGCAGATCATGGTTCCTAAACCTGCTAGACAGTTTTCAAGGCATTCACCCAGGACATACATTAATGAAATGAGCTACACATGGCCTACATAGACCTTGAAAAGCCCTTTTCCAACATCCCACACACATGTCCACAAAATCAACAACCTGTGCATAAACACGTATGTCATCTGATAGATTGCCAACTGGGGCACAGATAGATCCCACAAGGTAAGAATCATGGTCTCCCTGTTGGACTGTAAGCTGGTAACAACTGCTGTCTCCCATGGCTCAATCCTGGGACCCCTCCTGTTTAGTGTATACTTTTCAGAAATACAGTCAAACACATGAGGGCTATGGTTAGCAATGTTTTGGATGACTGCAAAAAGGTTGTCATAATCGATGTTTGGGACAACAGAGACATCTTTAAAAAGGGTCTCTGTCAGACAGATGTGGTGTCAAAATTATGGCCTTGAGCTACAGTCATACAAATACCACATAGGTGCCAACACCCTAAATATGGAGGTAAGAATAATTGATCTATGGACACATGTGGATAGTCATCTCTACTTCCAGAAACTCATTCACAGAGTGGTTAGAAAATCATGCTATGTGTTCCCACAAATTTCCATGGTCTTTGCATGTAGGTCAAAGGGGGTTCCCTCTACTCATCAGTCATCAGACCCATCACAGACTATCACGGCACACTTGCGATTAATCTGACTAGGCACCTTCAGCAGCTGGAAAGACCACTGAAGTACCTCAACAAGAGGATTACTGGGCTCAGACAGTTGCCCTATGCAACAAGACTGAATTTAACTCAATCTGTACTCTGTTGCATACTGTCTACTCAGGTGGTCTCTGCCCAACAGACAGGTCCATGCCCAATGCAGAACTGATGTACATGCACTATCTGAAGTAAACCCAAACTCACTGTGCCACATGCTCTAGGGATATCATCATCACAACAATAAATAGAACATGTTGGAGGGATGCATTGCTAACTCACAGACTTCCCTTGCTTTTGAACAGGCTCCCATCCTACATTAAGCTGAGTCCCTCATTGACACTCTTCCAGAGGAGCCTTGATGAGTGTATGTGAAACTGAACTGACACACCATGGATCACTTCATCAGCTCTACTACACAAAGGCCTAGGGAACTAACCCCATATGTGGTGATAGCTGCACACTCTGGCCATACTAATATATGCCTTCAGGCAGATAGCCTATGACCTACCTATGTACCTATATATATGTAGGGGGGAACACAGTATAATAAGCCAAATATGGATGGGCAGAGATGTGGGTAAGAGGGTGACCATGACAGGGAACCATCCAGGACTGTCCCACCCAGCACACATCCCAATGGCACAAAAGACATGAGGTGCACATCTCACCCACTGTACATAACAGCCACCAGTATCTGTAAGCATGGTGGCCAAGGATGAACACAGGATAGCAGCAGATTTCTTCAGCTCCACCAATTTCATTACACTGACAGGAATTAATTACTTAAAAAAATAATTTTTGAAGTAATTTTCTTTCTAAATACGTTTGTTTTATATAGTTCTTGAACTATATCTAAAAAAGAAAGGAAATCTTAACAATATTCCTGTCAGAAATCACTGTGGAAATTTTCCTGTCAGTTTATCAGTCTGAAATGAGTTCCAGTAAGACAAATTCTCAAGACTCCAGCATCAAGAAAGAACTTCAGTCTCTGATAATTATAATCCAGCAACTTACTGATAAAATGGATAAAATGGATACTAAAATAGACACCTTCATAGAAAAAACTACAAAACAAATAGACCTGTTACATACAGACCTGCAACAACAGAAGAACCAGATGACAGGCATAGAAGAAGCTGTGAATGACATGGAAAATAGAATCCAAGAAGAGGAAATCAACATTGAGTTTCTGCTGAAACAAAATACACATTTACAAACAAAGCTGGATGACCTGGAAAATAGATCTAGGCGCAATAACATTAGGATTTTTGGACTGCCAGAAAATATTGAAGGTAACAATATTACTTCTTTTTTAACAACTTGGCTCCCTAAAACTTTAGACTTACCAGAAGCATTCTCTTTAGTATCGAAAGAGCACATAGATCTATAGCTAATACTAACTCTAACAAAAAATATCCTAGATCAGTTATAGTTAGATTTCTATCATCTTTTGATAAAGAGATGGTTCTTAAATCTGCTTGGGCTAAAGCTCCTGTTAAGATTAATGAGACAACTGTGCGTTTTGACAATGACTATTCTTCCATGGTAATAACTAAAAGAAAAGTTTTTCTGCCACTAATAAGGGATCGTAAAAAAGCACAGTTTAAAACATACCTTCTGTTTCCTGCCAAGCTTAAAATCTTCCTTCCTGATGGTCCTAAGGTTTTCGATGATTTAGACTCTGCTTTACTGTTTGTCAAAGAAAAAAGGATTTTGGATAAAATAGAAGAAATGGAATGGGCTAGTTCTTCATTAAAGAGATTGGCAACTGAAGCTTCGTGGAAGACTTCAGAGAAGAAGAAGAGACTAAAAAACAAATGATTTGTTATATGTTTTTTTCACTCTCATCATTTTAGTTCATTATTAATCTTTTTGAATATAGTTCCTGCATTTCCAGAAAGCCACAAATATTTTGGAAAAGATTTAATCAAAGTTATTCTCTATGTGCAAAAAAATGTTTTGTTTCATAACCAGTCAAAATACCTGAAGATTTAATGGCAAGCTGTGATTCAATTTGTTTCTCTTTCTGAAAAGAAGTAAGGTTAGTAATTTGATACATTTTTTTATCTTTACCTTTTTTCCTTCTCCTTTTATTATTTTCTTTGTTTAAACAATGACATTCTATTTAGATTATGTAGTGGGTAAAGGGTGGGGGAGGGCAGGGAGAGAACAGTAATGAAAATATCATTAATAGAATAATAACATATTCATTCCTTGTAAAAGTTTTTATAAGTTCTTCACATGCTATTTCTAATTATACTTTCTTGATTATACTGCTTATGCCTGTTTGTAAATAATCTGTTATGCTTTAACTAATAATAATCAGAACTAAATAAGAGTAAATAATATGTTTTATTTTTAACTCTATTAATATAAACAGTAAGTAACATTCCATTGTATATACTTCTTACAGCTTTCTCTTACATTTTTTTATTTCTGCCTCACTCCTTTTATTTTCTACTCTCTTTTCTTTTCTTTATTAATATATAGAAATGCTTTTGATTGTGTGGGCACAGTGAATAATAGGATTTGTATGAAAATTGAGTTGGGAGAAGAATGTTGAGTTTTATTGCTTGTTGGTAATTTTGGGCTTAATTTCACTTACATAGAGGCTGTAATGATCTGTGGAATACATTGTGAAGGTTTTGTCATGTTTAGATGCATTTACACTGCTAAATGAATGTTTGTCACTAGTTTTTAATAAGTTTCCGCCAAAATGTTAAGAGAGACAATCTGAGATGTGGGCTGTCTCATGCACAGTGTTCATGAGTTACTTCAGAAGCTTCAGCTCACAGAATTCTCACAGAGAAACTGAAAGCAGTTAGTATAACCTTTGACATAGTTATCACACTGACACACCACAGATTCAGGAAAATACTCTATTCATAAAATATGTCAGTTATAATGTTTTGTTTCATAACCAGTCAAAATATCTGAAGATTTAATGGCAAGCTGTGATTCAATTTGTTTCTCTTTCTGAAAAGAAGTAAGAGGCTGTAATGGTCTGTGGAATGCATTGTGAAGGTTTTGTCATGTTTACATGCATTTACACTACTAAATGAATGTTTGTCACTAGTATTTAATAAGTTTCCCGCCAAAATGTTAAGAGAGACAATCTGAGATGTGGGCTGTCTCATGCACAGTGTCCATGAACTACTTCAAAAGCTTCAACTCACAGAATTCTCACAGAGAAACTGAAAGCAGTTAGTATAACCTTTGACATAGTTATCACACTGACACACCACAGATTCAGGAAAAATACTCTATTCATAAAATATGCCAGTTATAATGAGTCTAAATGATGTAGTTTCTTGTAGTAAGTAAATGTCTTATTTTAGAAGGCATAGAAAATGAAACATTTATTTAAATGTTTTGAAAATCTACTTAACAGCAGCATAATAATCTGTGTTAAAATTTATGCTCCAAACATATACTTTACTATAACTCATTTAATTCATCTGATTGACAAGCATAAATAATCTTATAACTCTATTCTGGAAGAAATGTCATGTGATATATTTTAAAGCAGTAGGTTAGCATGATTGTAAAATCTGGTTACTAAAATGTGTTTGCTGTGCATTATTTTGTATAAAGCAGACAGATTTATTCTAGGGACAGCAAGTAGGATAGTGCTCAACAAAGACACAACTCAGTGAGATCAGATATATATATATATATGTGTGTGTGTGTGTGTGTGTGTGTGTGTGTGTGTGTGTGTGTGTGTGTGTGTGTGTGTGTGTGTATGTGTGTGTGTGACTGTGATGGCTTTTTTTTTTATATAATAATGCAAGTGTTTCTGAGAATCTGCATAACTATCCAATATGATTTATAATAATTTCTATGAATACAATATTTTACTCTATTGACAAAATGAATGTTTGCCACAAGTTTTAATAAGTTTCCGCCAAAATGTTAAGGGAGACAATCTGGGATGTGGGCTGTCTCATGCACAGTGTCCATGAACTACTTCAAAAGCTTCAACTCACAGAATTCTCACAGAGAAACTGAAAGCAGTTAGTATAACCTCTGACCTAGTTATCATACTGACACACCACAGATTCAGGAAAAATACTCTATTCATAAAATATCAGTTATAATGAGTTTAAATGATGTAGTTTCTTGTAGTAAGTAAATGTCTTATTTTAGAAGGCATAGAAAATGAAACATTTATTTAAATGTTTTTGAAAATCTACTTAACAGCAGCATAATAATCTGTGTTAAAAACTTCTATTCCAAACATATACTTTATTATAATTCATTTAATTCATCTGATTGACAAGCATAAACAATTTTATAATTCTATTCTGGAAGAAATGTCATGTGATATATTTTAAAGCAGTAGGTTAGCATGATTGTAAAATCTGGTTACTAAAATGTGTTTGCTGTGCATTATTTTCTTTAAAGCAGACAGATTTATTCTAGGGACAGCAAGTAGGATAGTGCTCAACAAGGACATAACTCAGTGAGATCAGATATATATATATATATATATATATATATATATATATATATATATATATATATATATATATATATATATATGTGTGTGTGTGTGTGTGTGTGTGTGTGTGTGTGTGTGTGTATGTGTGTGTGTATGTATGTGTGTGTGTGTGTGTGTATGTGTGTAATGGCTTTTTTTTTAATAATGCAAGTGTTTCTGAGAATTTGCATAACTATGCAATATGATTTATAATAATTTTTATGAATACAATATTTTACTCTATTGACAATAATGAGTTTAAGTAAATGCTCATATACAAACAATTCAAGATTTTTTTTTTGGAAGCTGTTAATAGTATTCACATGACAGAAAATAGTTGCATCTTAATATATGTAATGTCTGAATCATATTAGCCAAAGTTTTTGATTTAAATGAATGTTAGAACCTAATTTTCTCTCCTCTTGATTTCTAACATCAAGATTATTTGAATGCTATTTGAATACAAGTGTTATATATTACATAGATCTATATAGTAGTATGAACAGTTTTAAAAAAAAAGTTTATTTTAGTTTATATGATGCTGTTTTACCAAATGTGTAGTTTTGTCTTGATAGATAATTGAATTGAAAACTGTTAACCTCAGTTAAATATAACTAGTATTAAATTGATAAGGTGGTAGCTGAGGTACTGCTGCTTAGGGTAGGGGTTAACTTGAGTAGTAAATACTACTCTAAGTTGGAGTTTTCAACTCCAGGCTGGATGCAAGGTTTAATCCTTACATTATTTTCACTTGTTCATTGTTATATGTATATAGTTTTGACATCCACAATATATTTTGTATACTCATTGTCACTACAAACAAAATTGAATCCTATACAAAATCCCATAAGAGATTTAATAAATACAGCTATATTTAAAGGTACACCTAAAAGAGGAGATGTAACATTATTTATCTTGTTATTTGTTATTTCGATCATAAGATTCTTGAGTTTTAAAATGCCAAATGACATCTTTAAAAGGAATTTCTTTAAACATTAATGGATTGAATAATCCGTGTAAAAGGGCAAGCCTAATAAGATACATTAATTTACACAAGGCCAATCTAGTCTTCCTGCAAGAAACCCATCTCTTGAAAAAAAGATATTGATAAACTAGCCACTAATAAGTATACAGTATTGGTTAGTTCAGAGCACACTCAGAAAAAAAGAGGAGTGGCTATTTTATGGAATAAAAGTATGCCCATTCCTAAAACCATTAAGTCTTTTCAGGATGACAAAGGAATGTTTTGTATGGTTACAATACAAATTAATGGGAAGACTTACACTTTAATTAATGAATATTGGATACCTGGAATTGGTATTAATACAGTGAAACATCATATTGATACAATCATATCATTCTCTATAGGGGATATTATTTTAGCTGGTGATTTTAATTGTATACAACATGAAAGTGATACTACCACTATAAGGAAAAGAAGAATTACATCTAATGCAAAACATTTAAATGATTTTGCTAATTCTTATCATTTGAATGATATTAATAATCAGATAGATTCAAAATCATTACCATACACATTTTTTTCTAACAGATACAAAACTTATTCAAAAATAGATAGGGTCTTTATTTCTAACCAGATGGTAACAGATTTAATTAATTCCAAAATCATTTCATGTCCTATATCTGATCATAACTCAATTGTTTTTGAATTCATGATAAAAATACTCATAATGTTCAGATCAAAAGGATACCAGCATACTTAACTCAGCTAAAAGACTATAAAGAATATATACTTTCAGAAGTACAACATTTTCTAGACATAAATAATACTCCTGAAGTCTCCATTGTCTATGTTTGGGATGCCTTAAAATCATATCTATATGGACAAAGTATCAGATGGTATAATAATAAAAGGAAATCTTGGGATAAGGAATTGTTAGATATTCAAAGTAAATTAGACTCTTATAAACATAATAATAAAGAAAATATTATGGACAAGAAAGTTATTGAAGAAATAAACAAACTAAATGAGAAATACAAAGAAATTTTAACTCATAAAGTTAAAATAACTTTAGAGAAATACAAGTTTTTGTCTTATTAAATAAGCCCCAAATACTTACATAGACTTAAAAATAAAACAAAAAGATTGAATAAACAAAACCATATCAAAGAAATCTTTTCTCTAAGGAAAAGAAGAATGTTTCTAGTATACCAGAAATACTGGATGAATTTAGAAATCACTTTCACAAGATTAACCATAACAACATTAACATGGAACCTAAAGATAAAATAAAGGAGTTTATAACCACAAACATGAATAAAAAGCTTAATAAACAACAGATTAGACTATTGGACAAGAGTATTTCATATACAGAAGTTATTACACAAATAAATAAGCTTAAATCAAACAAAGCACCGGGTAATGATGGTATTATACCAGAGATATATAAAATCCTTTCTAAAACTACATATTCATTAATACATAAGGTTTTATTTTGGCCCAAACTGAGTTAATAACCCCCCCCATCTTGGCAATATACATTTATTTCACCAATTTTAAAACCTAATAAAGATCCAACTAGATGTTCTTCATATCGACCCATCTCATTACTTAATGTTGATTATAAAATGTTTATGAGTATTTTTGCTGATAGATTGAAGTCAATCATCCCGGCATTATAGATATAGATCAGACGGCTTCATTGTAAATAGAAATACTTTTGATAATATAAGAAGAACTTTAACATTAATTGATTTTGCAAATAGGAAAAAGAAAGATTTAACACTTATTAGTCTTGATATAGGTTCAGCATTTGATTCAGTAAGTTGGGACTATCTGTTTACCTTACTGAAATGCACAAACTTCTCTGATGCATTTGTAAATTTAATTGAGCATTTATACAAAGGAACGCTGGCTTATATTAAGGTAGGAACACATGTTTCACAAAAAATACCCATTCTTAAAGGTACAAAGCAAGGATGTCCACTTTCTCCACTATTATTCACTTTAGTAATGGAGCCTTGGGCTAATTTGATTAGAAACAGTACTGACATAGAGGGTTTTGAAATAGACGAAAATACAACATCAAAAATTCAACTGTTTGCAGATGATGTTCTAATTACATCAGCAGGATCTAATTCTTCTATGCAGTCTTTATTTGATAAAATGATGAATTTTAAAAGTATTTCTGGTTTAATATTCAATGAAGAAAAACTAAAATACTACCTATATATACACGAAAAAATATTCTCATTAGTGATTTTACTAAATATGTACCCAATTCAGGTCAGATAACTTATTTAGGTATAATAATATCTAAAGATATTAAATCTATTATATATAATAACTATAATACCTGTTTTCTTAATATACAAAATCTTTTAATACCTGGAATAATATGTTTTTACTATGGAGGAGAGACTTACAATTATTAAAATGATAATATTCCCCAAGATTTTATACTTAATACAATCAATAATACTTTCACCTACAAAAATAATTATCAAGAAACTGAATACACTAATGTTAAATTTCTTATGGGCACCTAATAGACCTAGGATTGCATTAAAGAAGCATACTAATAGCTGGTCTCAAGGTGGTATTTCTTTTCCAGACTTTAATTTATATATTATCTCTTCTATTATAAAAGTTATTACTTTATTAATAGATCAGTCATATATCGCAAAATGGAAAGATTATTGGGAGCTAATTAGTATGCACTTCATGAAAATCTCCTTAACACATAAAAATATGATTGTAAATAACTCCATGTTGTGGTTGCTAAAGGAATTTTGTACTTCACCTATTACACCTAAACATATGGTTTGTTACCCATTAAATATTATTAGTTATCGTAACTTTATATTCATGTACCCTAAGTATAGGGAATGGAATTTTATTGTATTTCCAATAATGTATACTCAGGGTATGCTTATGTCATCTACTTCTGAAGGAGCTCATTTAGCTATAGATAATGATCTAAAGTACTGGTATCAGCTGATATCTGATAATAAAGTTAAAAATCTATATTTCTTAAAACAAGAATTTGATCTAAGAGAAACTTGCTGGTTAGAGGTTCAGATCTTTAGACAACATCTCATTGATAGAATAGATCTAATGTCTATAACAGTTAAAGAATATATTCCAAAACTGATTGATTACTTGATATTAAATTTACAGCATAAAGTTTCTGATAAAGGTAAACTTTCATATATACATAAAATTATCAGACAAGAAACTTTTTACAGTGTAGATTCATACTGGAATTATTTCACCTCTATTAATGGGGACCCACCAACTCAACAAGATAAACAATATATATTGGAATCTGCTTATAGAACTACATCTTCCATTGTCTGGAGACTTTATACATGGACATTTTACATAGATCTTTTATACACCTTTGATGATGAATAAAATAAATAATAAAGATAATCTATGTAAGAGATGTAATGTAGAAATTAATGCTGACTGGGCTCATATGTTTTATGACTGTATGAAGTTGAAAGAATACTGGAAGTCAATTAATGAATTTTTGCAGGCTCTGTTTACAGATAATTTCATTATTTCTAAGTCTCTTATATTATTCAACACACCTGTACCTCAATGTGTTAAAAGATTAAGCTTCCCTTGTTATGGTCTATCCTAGCAGTGGCCAGGAAAATAATAACTAGAAATTGGATTTCAGATACACCTCCTTCGTTCAATGAATTTAAAAATGTTATGAATATAATGTGCCATATGGAAATAAGCACAATTAGAATGAGAACAACTAGAAAAACATCATATTATATTGTATGGGATAATTTACAAAATTTGTTAAAAAAATTCTAATTTCAATAGCACGGTATTTTAGTTTAATTAATTGATCTGATTGTAGTGGATGTCTTTGTAAATACTTTAGTTGTTTTGTTGAATATTATAATAATACCTATTTTTAATTACTTGTATAAAATTGTTATGATATTTCTCTTATATGTTAAAACAATAAACCTGTTTTGAAAAGTATCTGTAAGCATTACAGTGTATGTGGTCCATGTGCCTGCTGTGCAACATGACTGTACAATGAAGTACAGATCTACTATCTGTAGATATGTACCTGTCACATAGGTTCATAGGTATGTAGTAGACTATCTTCAAGAAGGCATATATTAGCCTAGGCAAGTTGTGCAGCTTTCACCACCTCATTGAGTAGTCTCCTAAGCCCTAGTTCTAATAGTTAGTACCCTAAGCCCCTTTCTAGTGGGGCTGCTGATGTGATGCCATGTGTGAATTGTCTGTTTCCCATCCCCTCATCAAATTTCCTATTGAAGAGTGTCAGCAAGGGGCTCTGTCTGATGTACATTGGGACTCTGTTCCACAGTAAGGCAAGTATCTGGGATGGTACCCTATCCCACCAACATGTTGTATTCATTGTTGTGATGAGGTTCATATCCCTGGAGTGTGTAGTGTGACTCGGTTTTGTTATCAGTAGATGGAGCATGTTCAACAGTTATGTATTGGACATGGCTCTGTATGTTAGGCAGAGTGTGCCTCTGAGTAGGTGGTACGCAACGAAGAACAGATTTAGTTTTACCAGTTGTGTTGCATAACACAACTGTTTGAGGCCAGTAATCCTCATGGTGACGTACCTCTGTGGTCTCTACAGCTGCTGGATATACTTAGTCGAGTACATCCAAAATGGTGCATTGTACTCAATGATGGGTCTGATGACTTAAGAGTAAGACTTAAGGGCCACAACTACCTCTTTTGATTCTGATGCAAACCCTTTGTTTATTAGATGGGCCACATAGGATTTCCAAATCACTTTGGCAACATGGTTGTCAAAGGAAAGATGACTATCTACTTGTGTCCCCAGATCCCTTATTACCTTGTCAGTTTTAAGGGGGTAACACCTATGTGGTAGTTTGTGGGTACTTTGTTTTCACCAAAGGGGATTACTATGCATTCTTCCACACTGAGCTTGAGGCCATGATTCTGACACCACACATCTGCCTCATGGAGTCCCTTCTGAAGAATATTTGTGTCATCCGGGGAATCTATTATGGCAAACACTTTACAGTTCCCAGCAAACTTAGTCAACCACAACCTTCCTGTGTTGGCATGTACTTTTGAGAAGTCTATACCAAACAGGAGGGACCCCAGGATTGAACCCTGGGGGACACCAGTTGTTACCAGTGTAGAGTCTGACATGTAGCCAGCAACTCTTAATTTGTGGGATCTATCTGTGAGCCAGTTTGCAATCCATCTTGTGATGTATGGATTCATGCCTAGGTTGGTGAGTTCATCTATGATACCTGACTGGGGAATGGTGTCAAAGGCCTTAGCGAGGTATAGGTAAGCTGTGTGGAGCTCATTTCAATCATCTGCAGCCCGGGTAACTGTCTCAAAGAAATCCACCCAGTTCAGGAGGTGTGATCTGTATTTGACGAAGCCAGACTGGGTGTGCTCAACTGTGTGAAAGTTCCCAATGTCTTTATTGTTGACTTCTATTATGATTGGCTCCATTGCCTGGAAGATCAGACTCATCAGGCTCATAGAACATGAATGCCAAGTGTCTTTTGTGGCTCCACCCCTGTGGAGTGGGAAGAACATTGCTGTGCAACATTCTATGGGTACATATCCTGTAGAGAGCATGTAGAGAGAGGTGTAGGTATCCTTGATGAATATGGATACATCCCCACCCTATGTGCTATGATCGAGGTTCTGATGCTGGAAGGTATGGAATGAGTAGTATCCTGGTAGTGCTGGTATGCTTTCTGGAGCCTTGATCTAGGTTTCTGTTACTGCACAAATATCAATATTCTCCAAACTGAGAAGTGCCTCAAGTGTGTGCATTTGGAGGCTGATACTTCTGGCAATGAGTAGCATGTAGCTCCCTTTGTGGCTATTTGTGTTGGTTACGGTGTTTGGTTTGTCCTGAGTGACCGGTGTTCCACACCTGAAGTCAACACCTCATTGCTCCGATCTGACCATAAGCTAATTACCCTACATATCCACATTCTGCCCCCACCCCCCATTAAGGAAACCATGTTAAAAAATTTCTCCAAAGCCAACTTCATGCTTCTTAAGACAGAAGTGGTGAACTTGAGGACACCCATGCAGATGGACAATACAGTTATGACTACTGAATCCTACACAATTGCACTTTATAAGCACTTACATGAGTGCATGGATCGTGCTATCCCAAACAGAAACAAGATGCTATCCTCCAAGAAAAGGAAGCCAATCTGGTGGTCCCCTGCCATAAACAAACTGCACAACAGAAGGAAGAAACATTTGCAAAAGAGGATAAAATCCCATGAGTGGAGGAGCTCCCTGGTCAGCCTCAGTAAGAAGCTGCAATCCCTGATAAAATCCTCCAAAGCTAGTTATGAAAACAAAATCGCCACTGATTCTAAAGACAACCACAAAGCATTCCATAGCTATGTCAAGAATCTCAATGGCAACACTCAGATCTGTTACAGCACAATGGCACTAAATATACAGACCCAACTGATATTGCCAACATCCTGGCAGTTAGGATCAGTGCTAACTTTACCCCTCTCTCACAAATGAAAGAGCCCATCTCTATACTGGAAGAATGCAAAGTTGCTGTCATCATGGCTGCACAGGTAAAAACCACTCTCCAAAGCCAGGAACACAGCATCCATGGGACCAGATAACATCCCAGGCTGCGTTCTGCATGAACTACAAAACGAACTGGCACAACACCTAAGCACCATGTTCAATCATAGCCTCCACTCAGGCTTTGTGCCTGCTGAATGGCGCACAACGATGGTTATCCCACTACACAAGGGGGGAGCCACCACAGACCCCGGGAACTAGCGCCCCATTAGCCTGATGAGCCTGGTCTGCAAGCTGTAGACAAGGGTAAGATGGTTCACACAGCCTATCTAGATCTTGCCAAGGCTTTTTACACCATCCCCCACTCTGGAATGATAGACAAACTCACTAAACTAGGTATAAATCCCTATGTCACAAGATGGGTTGACAACTGGCTCACTGACAGAACCCACACTGTGAAAGTAGCAGACTCCAAATCCGAATTCAGACCAGTGACAAGTGGAGTACCACAGGGTTCAGTCCTGTGTCCTGTCTGGTATTTAATTCCCTGATGTACAGGCTAACACAGAAGGTCTTTGGCTAATGAAGTTCCCAGATGACTGCAAACTAGGAGCCATAATCAAAACTACTAACGATGTGGACATCCTACAAAAGGGCCTCACTGAGACAGATGCCTAGTGTCAAAGCCTTGGCCTCAAGCTCAATGCCAAAAAGTGCATTGCCATCCCGTTTGGTAAAAACTCTGTACCCATGAACTACAACATAGGTGGTAGTATACTTAACACTGAAAGTGTGATAAGAGACCTTGGGACCCAGGTGGACAGTAGTCTCTCCTTTGATAATCACATCGCCACAGTAGTCATGAAATCCTTCTACGTGGCTCATCTCATCACAAAAGGTTTCTCATGCAGAAAAAAAGAGGTCCTTGTTCCCCTCTACTCATCACTCATTAGATCCATTATAGAGTACAACGCCCCTTTTGGTATGTACCTCACAAGACATCTACAACAACTGGAAAGCCTGCAGAAATACCTCACAAAGAGGATTAGCAGCCTCAAATACATGCCCTACACAGACCATCTCAAAACACTCCAGCTTTACTCTGTCGCATATCGCCTACTCAGAGGTGATCTCTGCCTAACATACAAAGCTATGTCAAACACAGAGCTGTTGGACATGCTCCACTTATAGAAATACCAATCCCTCCAAGCTTCAGCCCCAAAACCCGGACCGAAATACAAAAGGAGGGGGTATATCCATTTTCATAAAGGATACCCACACCTCCAGGTTAGTGGCACAGCACGAGGCCTTGGAGACCATCCAAGTGCAACTAACAGTGGGCAAAGCTGCTTATCAGATCACCTACCTTGTCTCAGGACCCTCACTCAGCATTCCTGAGAACACTGGAAAATATAAAGGTCCTACCAAATACCATGATATTAGGAGATTTCAAATACCCAAACATTGACTGGGAGAATTACTCAAGTACAAGCTCCTTTGCCCGATGCTTCCTAGAGTTTATAAGCTCAAATGCCCTGGAACAGCTGGTCACCATGCCCACTAGAGGTGACAACATACTGGACCTGATCATCACCAACATGGGGGATCAGTGTTCCACATCAGAGGTAAACCCCTCCCTGATAAGATGAGATCTTAAAGTAATCACACTGGACATCCACATCCCGACCCCACCCCCAGTCAAGGAAACCACTGTGAAAAACTTTTCAAAAGCAAACTTCACACTTCTCAAGACCGAAGTGTAAAGTTTTAAAGCCCCCTTGCTACAGGATAATGCTATCCAATCCGCAGAATCCTTTACAAGTACATTCTATGAGCATCTACAGGGATGCATGGATTGAGCCATCCCAAGTAAAACCAAGACTCACTCCTCCAAAAAGAGGAAACCAGTCTGGTGGTCCTTGGCCATAAATAAGCTATACAACAGAAGGATGAAACTACTACATGATAGAACAAAATTCCAAAAAGGAAAGGCGTCACTGATCATTATTAGCAAGAAACTACGATCGCTCATAAAATCATCCAACGCCAGTTTCTAAAGAAAAATTGCCAAGGAATCTAAAGATAACCATAAAGCCTTTTTTAGCTATATCAAACATTTAGGTAGCAACTCTCAGCTACTGCAAAATGGCAAAAAATACACTGAACAAACTGACATTGCCAACATCCTGGTGGACAAGTTCAGTGCAAACATCACCCCCCCCCTCACTCCCAAAAGGGCCTGTGTCCATCCCAGAAGAATGCAGAGCCCCAGATATCATGGACATGCAGGTAAAAACAGCCCTCTCTAAAGCTAAAAACACAGCATCAATGGGACCGGATGGTGTCCCAGGCTGCAGCTTACATTAGGTTCAAAACAAACTAAACCCTCACCTAAATTCACTCTTCAGACTCAGCCTTACCACAGGCTATGTACCCAAAGAACGGCGTACAGTAATAGTCATCCCACTCCACAAAGGTAGTGCCACAACAGAACCTGGGAACTATCGCTCTATAAGCCTGACCAGCCTGGTCTGCAAAGCTATGGAGTGAATTATCATAGAACTCATAAACAGAGACATTGGGAACCTCCAGACACTGGACCCTACCCAATTTGGCTTTGTTAAAGGCAGGTCCTGCCTCCTAAACCTAGTTCACTTCTTTGAAACAGTTACCAAGGCCATAGATGAGGGGAAGATAGTCCACACAGCCTACCTGTACCTCACTAAGGCCTTCAACACAATTCCCCACTCTGGCATCATAGACAAGCTTACCAGCTTGAACATTAACCCATATGTCATGAGATGGGTGGCCAACTGGCTCACGGATAAAACACACATGGTCAGAGTTGCAGGTGCCATGTCTGACTCTAAACCAGTCACAAGTGGCGTTCCACAGGGCTCGGTCCTGGGACTCCTCCTGTTCAGTATATACTTCTCTGAGGTACAGGCAAGCATGGGAGGACTATGGCTGACCAAGTTCGCAGAGGACCGCAAACTGGGGGCCATAATCGACTCTCAGGCTGACACAGACATCCTCCAGAAGGGTCTTACCGAGACAGATACCTGGTGTCAAAACCATGGCCTCAAGCTGAATTCCAAAAAATGCATAGTCATCCCCTTTGGAAAAAACAAAGTGCCCACAAATTACCACATAGGTGGTAATCCACTACGTACGGAAAATGTAATTAGGGACCTGGGGACCCAGGTAGATAGTAACCTCTCCTTTGATAATCACATTGCCAAAGTGGTTAGAAATTCCTTCTATGTAGCCCACCTAATCACGAAAGGGTTCACCTCTAAATCAAGAGAGGTCATTGTGCCCCTCTACTCATCACTCATTAGGCCCATAATAGAGTACAATGCTCCATTTGGTATGTACCTTAATCGGCACATGCAACAGCTGGTAAGACCACAGAAGTACCTCACCAAGAGGATCATGGGCCTCAAAGAGATGCCCTATGCAGCTCAACTAAAAAAACTCCAGCTCTACTCGGTTGCTTACCGCCTGCTCAGAGATGATCTATGCCTGACGTATAAGGCCATGTCCAACCCGGAATTAATGGACATGCTCCACCTCAAGAAAACCAAATCTCTTAGAGCCACATGCTCCAGTGAATTAAACCTCAGCACAGCAATAAACAGGACGTGCTGGAGGGATAGATTCCTGTCCCAGAGACTTCCCTCGCTCTGGAATAGAATCCCAGTTTATGTTAGGCAGAGCCCCTTGCTGACTCTCTTCAAGAGGAATCTTGACGAGTGGATGGGAAATTGTAAATTTACCCCTGGGATCACTTCAGTGGCCCTGCTAGACAGAGGCTCAGGAAACTAATTTAAAAGGGAGGCAAAAGCCAACACATTCTGGCTAGGCTTATAAATGCCCTTGGGCAGATAGCCTAGTACCTACCTATTAACCTATGAACCTACACACTCTAGGGACCTAAACCTCGTCACCACAATAAACAGAACATGCCGGAGGGATAGATTCCTGTCTCAGAGACTTCCCATACTCTGGAATAAAGTACCTATCTATATCAAACAATCCTCATTAGCACTCTTGAAGAAAAATCTTGATGATTGGATGGGAAATAGGAAATTCACCCTGGGGATCACTTCTGTGTCTCTGCTCAACAGTGGCACAGGAAAATAAATTTCTTGGGTGGCAAAAGCCAGGGTACCTTTTTGGCTGGGCTTGTATAGGCCCCAGGGCCGATTGCCTAGTACCTACCTATGAACCTATGAACCTATGAACCTTTCAGCCTTGCCTAAGAAAGGTAATATGGGGACAGCAAGAGCCTTGGCCAGTATTCAGAAGCATAGGGGCGACAGGTGCAAACCATCTGTAGCGAAGCAACAAGGCTTGTCTATCATGTCATCACAGGCAGACAGAGACTGGATCCCCTTTGAATGACACCAGAAGCTCAGCCAATTGTTGAAGTTTATTGTCTATACACATTATGCTACTCAAGGTTAAGGTCATACCAGCCTGGGCTACATGATCATAGAGCTAATATATATCTCTTGTCATGCTGTCCTGGGAGGTATGTCTCAGATCATTCACACTGCCATGTACAAAGAACACATTATATATGTACCTGTTCTGGAGTGATGTATGTGCTTGTGTTATGTGGCGGATCATAGCACCTGACAGACAACCGACAGTAACCTTACCCTTGTCTAGCCGAGTGAGTGGAACATCTGTGTGCTTGACTATGAAGTCACCTATTACAAGTGTGTTGGGTATGTTGTTTTGCCTTAGGGCCTGTTGTGAGGAACACTGCTTTGGTGTATTATGTGTTTTCTGGCATGTGCTTGAAGGTGCATGTTGCTTGCTTGTCTGTTTAGGCGGACACTCTCTCTTTTTCAGATTAATATTTGTATTCTCCGAGTATGGCAATGTGTATTTAAGTGTGTGTTTTGCTGGTGCTTATATTGTAGGTCTATTTGAGACAGTTGGTGTTCTGGTTGTATGACCCTACTCCTCCTGACTGTATTGTCCAGTATTGGGTTGACAGAGCTTAGCCACCAGTTTGACCCTGTGTGTGCCAGCATGTGGTGCATCAACCCATATATGATATGGTCATGGCCTATGCATACAATACACTCACAATACACCTAGTATGATAAGCCTGCTGAGGTTAGCAAATGTGAAAAAAACCTTTGGGCAAACTGTTAGCAAGTAATGTTTGTATTGCACCCTGTAACTCCATATTGCTTGCTGAAGTGTAAAGACATACTTATTTTAGATTAAGAACACCGCACTTGCCAACTGTGTGTGTGTGTGTCTGTCTCTCCCTGGGGAGAGAGCAACCTTTTTGGAGACTACTCACACCCCTTAAAAGTGGTGTACTCATCTTTGTCAAGTCTGATGATGTCACCATCCTACAAATATACCTGTGGAAAAAAGAAATCCTAGTAATGTGTATAGCGTGTTGTGCAAATGTGTACTGCTGTAGTAACAAAATGTAATTAAATAGAGATTTGAATCCTGCACTTGCTGAGTGTGTGTGTGTGTCACCCTGGGAAGGAGCAACCTTTTTGGAGACTACTCACACCCCTTAAAAGTGGTGTACTCATCTTTGTCAAGTCTGATGATGTCACCATCCTACAAATATACCAGTGGAACAATGCAATCCCAGTCATGTGTGTAGCGTGTTGTGGAAATGTGTACTGCTGTAGTATCATAATGTTGTTAGGTAGGGATTCGAATCCTGCACTTGCCAACTGTGTGTGTGTGTGCTCCCCTGGGGAGAAGCAGCCTTTTTGGAGACTACTCACACCCCTTAAAAGTGGTGTACTCATCTTTGTCAAGTCTGATGATGTCACCATCCTACAAATATACCTGTGGAAAAGTGCAATCCCAGTAATGTGGGTAGCGTGTCATGTAAATGTGTACTGCTATAGTATCATAATGTAGTTATGTAGGGGTTTGAATCCTGCACTTGCCAATTGTGTGTCTCACTGGAGCAGAGCAACCTTTTTGGAGAATACTCACACCCCTTAAAAGTGGTATCCTCATCTTTGACACGTCTGATGATGTCACCATCCTACACATATACCTGTGGAAAGGTGCAATGCCAGTATTGTGTATAGCGTGTCGTGTAAATGCATACTGCTGTAGTATCATAATGTGCTTAAAAAGGAGTTTGAATTATGCACTTGCTGACTGTGTGTGTGTGTGTTCCAGGTGTGTGAGAGTGTGTGAAACCGTTGGTCAATGTGGAGTGGGTTTTGATTTTTCTAGTGTATGACATATTACAATGACAACTGTATGTGCATTACACATGTAAGGTAGCTGTGGGGAAAATCCATATACATACATGTGATCTCAATTATTTCATAGGTGGGTACTCTGCTTTCTCCATGAGTGCATCTGTTATCTTTGCCAGAGCGTGCTGGCGCTTTCCGGATCTTAGGTCACTTCTGTATGCTTGTGACAAGCTTAGCCACTGCAGTGATCCCTGGGCTACGACTTCTGTTTCACATCCACTCATCACGGTTTCTATTGAAGAGTGTGAGTGAGGGTTTATACTTGAGGTATACTTGAAACCTGTTCCAAAGCAATCAAAGTCTGGCAAAGATGACTAATCGTTATAGGTGTGTAACAACGTCTGTGAATCTGCATGCAAACCCAGTATTGCTTATGTGCTCCACAGAGGGATTTCCAAAACCCTTTGGTAATGTGATTATCAAAGGAGAGATGACTAAACACATGGCTCTATGTATACCTTAGTACCTGTTCCACATTTTGGGGTCTACTACCTATGTGGTATTTTGGGGATACTTTGTTTTCTAAAAGTGGATAATTATGCTTTCTTTGGCTTATAGCTTTACAGCATGAATTTGACACCAGGTATCTGTCTCCATGATAGCCTTTTGGAGGATGTGTGTGTCATCTGGAGAATAAAGTATAGCCCACAGTATGCATTTTCATCAAACATGGGCAGACATATCCCTACTGTGTTTGCTTGTACCTAAGAAAGCTATATGCCAAACAGGAGTGGTCCCAGGATTGAGTGCAGGTGAATAGCACTTGTTACTGGCATAGAATAGTACATGGAGGCTGCAAATTTTACTGTGTGTCCAACATCTGTGCGTCAGTTGTCAAGCTATCATCTAACAATCATTTATGGTCAGTCTGTTGAGGTTATGTATAATACCAGAATGTGGGATGGGTATGAATTGCTGGTGAGCTATAGCTTGGCTGTGTTGACCTCCCCTCCCTCACCTATAGCCTTGTTAACTGGCTTGAAGTCTACTAGGTGTAGGAGCCATGATTTGGCCTTTAGAGAACCTAAATGGGTATGGTGCAGTGTTTGCAGGTTCATAATGTCTCTGATAATGAGTTCCATAATGCTGTACTCCATAGCCTTCCAGATAACACTTGTCTTTCTTATAGGGTGAGAGTTTCCAGGATCTACTGTAGTTCTACCTTTAATCAATTTATGTTAAGATTTGCACTGGATGTGACGAGGGTGGACAGGTTTAAGAATACATATATTAGAGGGTCAGGCCAGGTTTGAAGTTTAGTAGACCAAGCCAGATAGGCAGGATTAAGTTGGTTTGTACATGTGCTGAGGAGGGATGCAGAGTATATTGTGAAATAGATGCTAAGGATGAAGACGCCAGGTAACAGGAAAAGAGGAATGCCTAAGATGAGGTTTATGGCTGTGGTGAGAGAGGACATGCAGGTGGATGGCGTGACAGCGCAAGATGCAGAGCGCAGGAAGAAATGGAAACAGATGATCTACTGTGGCGACCCCTAATGGGAGCATTTGAAAGTAGAAAAGAAGATGTTCTAGCTCAACCCTTGTGGACTGTGAACACCATTACCGTGCGTCATTCCACAAGTATGTAACCTGTATAGAGGCTGCATCTGGACAGAGTGTTTAGGTGAGTGGTGACTTCATATGACAGCTTGTGTATGACACAGCCAGGGACACATTTCAGTACCATTGCCACTGTGGTTTGGACTTTGGTAAAGAGATGTTTTAACTAGAGTGTCCATGAATCATCAGGTTTTACATTCTTTAGGTCTGGAAATGTGGCCCTTGTTTAACGACAGGGTGGTGAAATCTGCATTCAAACTGTCTGACAAGGAATTGGTAATGTCAGTCAGATAAGTGTACTTTGTGACCATTTACATTAACTGTGACCTGATCTGAGATTTCCCCTGTAGATTATAAACAACACTAAAGAAAGCTTTAGTGTTGTCTTTGGAATCCTTGCCACATCATTGAACGACACACTCCACATCACACATATGCATGATCTACCAATACAGATAACAGTAGTCTACAGATATGCCATGTTACCTGCATGCTCCATGTGTGCTTGCTGGGTGGCTCCAACCTCCATCATGGTGTATGTCTGCTGCTGTTGTTGGGCAGGTGCCACCAGGCTCAGGAGCAGCTCCTCCACTCTGGTGAGGGGGGATGGATATTAACACCACCTTCTGTTGCAAGCTGTTGTCTACGCACATCAGCAGCATGCTGATGGACATGTCTGAGAAGATTACTGCAATGGTGGTGTACCATATGTCTGGTTATGCAGGCCTACCTCATTTACCCTGCAGACAACATCTTGCCACATTGCAGTACACTCCTGCTGGTCCTGGCTGGTTCATGAGAACATGAGACGGTAGTGCTGAATCATACTGCTAGTAATTATATCATCTTCAGCACTACTGTAACTAGGGTTCCTGCGATGGGCCATGATCCCTGGAAGACATAAATAATAAAATATATCTGAGCAAGTCATATGGCACATTTAACATTATACAGTACAGATATCACTGAACTGCCACCTAAACACTCTGTCCAGATGCACCCCACAACTGCTTGGAAGTGCCTGGCTCACTCTCTGTCTAATGAACCATGTTCTGCACAGCAACAAAATAAAATCACTATATAAGACTATACAAGAGTACCTGGCACACTGTATGCAACATGATGCACCACCTAGCCACAGCAGATATACATCAAGCTGATGTGTAAAGAAATATATCATCCATCACAGTCAGTGTAAGGTCCAGTATTACTTTTATACTACACAACTTGTTAATGGCAAACCCATGGCCAAAATATGTGCACAATTGGGAATATAGGTCACATACTGCTGTAGTACACTATGAATGTTGCTAGATATGCAGTTATATGTTTTACCACACATATGTCAAAGGACATGTCACAGACATACCCACACACACATCAGACATAATTACAGGACACAAAGGTATGACAACCCAGATAGGTTTTCAGTGTGTACTATACAGTACTGTGTGTCTGTACTTACACAACCTTAATCTTGAGAAATGTAATCTGTGATGAATACAGGGACCACACAAAACAGTGGATGCAAGCAATGTGGACATACACCATACTTTGCTGTACAGGCCCAGAGCTTCAAGTAGTACTACTGATTCATAGATCCAGTCAAGCTCACAGAAAGGAGCAAGGTGTGCATAGCTGCAATGAACATAGTTACACACCTAAAAAACATGTGAGCAACTCTGAAAGAGTATTTACACAAAATATTGACACTGGACATATACAAGGATTTGATTATTTATTTGCTAAACAATTTGTCTTCACAGATAATGTTGTTTTAGACAAAATACAAAAATCCTATAGTGTGTGTTGAAATTGTTCAATAAGGAAGACTGTGAGAGAATTCAGCCATAGCAGTGTATTTTCGTGGTTGGTTTGTGGATTGTTATGCACTGTTTGGCTCATTTTGGTGTTTATAGTAGTACAGTACACACAGGATTTGGATTCAACATTGGTGCCAATCAATAATCATAGATGTAGTACTTTATCCTCCAGTGACACACCCTAATTAAAACCAAGGGACTTAATCACACTGTATGCAATAGCATTTGTTCTGCCTAGCAACAGAATAAACAGCTTTTGCTAGGATCAAAGCAAGGACCGAAAATACCATGACATAAACAGTTTCCCACTAAGCTATGCCACAGATGCATATCTTAGACGTATTCACAAACATATTGACCATCACAGTCAGTCAACAGTACAGAGAATCTATTGCAACAAGTAGATGTAGGTGTGTATGAGTATATATAACTATATATATATATATATATATATATATATATATATATATATATGTGTGTGTGTGTGTGTGTGTGTGTGTGTGTGTGTGTGTGTGTGTATGTGTGTATATATATATATATATATGTGTGTGTGTGTGTGTGTATAGATATATATATATATATATATATATATATATATGTGTGTATATATATATATATATATATATATATATATATATATATATATATATATATATATATGTACATATACACATCCATTGGTCTTCATATACATATATATGTAGGCACATATACATTTCTCCTTTCATAGTGAGAATATCAATTATACAAAGGATGTAAGGTGTACAGTAATGTAATAAAATCACACAGTCTTGGGACAAATGCATTGAAGGTGTTCACAGCCCAGGTAGCTTTAGCAGGACTTACTGGCTTCAACATTGCAAACTGAACAAACCACCCACAGTGTTTAACCACCACATGTCATATACCAGAACTGTATGCTGTCTTGTTTGTCAAAACCTACATACAAATATGTCCATACTAACCTTCACCAACATATATATCTCTACCCTTCACAAACAGTTGCAATATGTTGCCTGCTCTATGCACATATACAGATGTGAATATATATGACACATATATATTTCTCCGTATGTGTGTGGCATACACACACAAATTCCACACTGTTGAAAATCCCTGGACCTCACAGCTGAACTGTTGGGCCTTACTGCAACACAAACAGGTGTCACATATGAACACACACTAACATTGGGGGGTATATATGGCTGCAGATGCTAGATAGGCATACTAGACTGCTACAGCAGTTGCCAATGCTAAGTTACCCTTTAATATGACTATCATGCATGTGTTGTTCTGTCACACCTATGTTTATATAATGTCAGCGCTAATCCCCCCAACAGTCATTGGCCACACTACTGTACAGAACACAGATAATATGGATCAAATCTTTGACATTTAATGCTGGGCTACACATTTCACAGGTATGTCCCACTGCCCACAGGTACACACAGTATTGTCCATAGCAGTAGTTAAGCAGAACATCTGTGCATAAAGAAGTACTGCTGCCACATATGAATGGTTCACATTATGTAGACTATTCTTCAATAATATCTACTACATGCCAGTAAATACATATGTGTCACATACCTTTCCTTTGTATGATTTGGTAATATTTATTTTTATTTTTCCTTTTCTCTGTCTCTCTCTCTCTCTCTCTCTCTCTGTCAATCTCTACAATAGAGTGATTGAGTTTGCTGGCAGATATTGCAGCCTGCTTTTGTAGGAATTTGCACATGAGCATGTGATGGCCTCTGCACCAATTAGTGGCCACCATTTGCTAACTGCATGCAACCTGCTGTGTAGTAATTGCAGTAATCACTGTCATAGCAACCCAGTACTATAAATTGCTAACTCATGTTGGCGTGGCCCTTTCAGCTTTCCAAGATGGAGATCATCCTTGGTTGCTGTGGACATCATTGTTTAAGACAGAATGTTGGTATAGTTCTTATATCAGAAGCCAGGGGTGTAGCCAGAGATTTACATTTTGTACTCAAACCTAATGTTGCTGCTTCCAGTACCCACTTGTCAGTGTAGAAATGTACTCACCCCTCAAAATGCTACCCCAAGATACATGGAAAGATGTACTTTCTTTTCAACTGTTACAATTAACTGCCATACAAAGCTAGTTATTGAAATGTATTCCTTTGGCACAAGAATTGTTTGTGAACTGCTATACTGTGAATATTAATTTACTCAGTTCGAAACAGTTTGTGCTTTTTTAGTGCTGCCATTAGCACAAACTGCTCAGAAAACTGGACACATGTCAGTACTGTGAGTATGCTTACCTACATCCTTGGTAGACCCTGCACACACAGGTATATTCTACATTTGGGTAGGGTTGCAGAAGTACAGAGAGTGTAAGTAGTATTGTGTGGATTTTATCTTGCTGGACTTACAGGGCTGCTGTGTACATGTTAGTTTATCAAGGCAAGTAGTCTGTGTAACTCCCAACTGTGGACCTATCCACATGATAGCCAGAGAATAGCCTGTTATTTTTTTGTCTGTGCACCACACAGTTCTTTTCAGCAATAGAGCAATGGCATTCTTACAGTTGGTTGCTACCAGTACATGGCTACATCCATTTGTATTTCAGTGTTGTATTCCTACATAAGGGTATGCTTCCAAAATTCCTTCCAAAGCTATTTGCACAGTGTGCAACAGCAGAAAGGCTGATATGCCTCTGTGTTTCTGCCTCTGCCAGACCTCTCAACCACTCAGGTATATATTTGAACAGACTCAAGGAAAAGTAAAGAAAAAGTCAGGGACAGTCAGGGACACCTTTAAAATATTGGTGTCATTAAGTTGAGACATTGAGAGAATCAGAGCATATGAATTAATACACCTTTTCTGAAGTAAAGGAAGTGTCTAACTCTTAATTATTGCCATTATTCATTAAGTGTAATTCACCACCTTTCTGGCCAAAGTCAGTAGTTTTCGGAGGGATTCAGAGGGACAGAGCTAAAATTTGTTTCAAAATCAGGGACATCCCTGAAAATTAGGGACAGTTGGGAGGTATGGCCTCTGCCCTAAACAGATATGCCAGTGTTTGTCCTGCTGTGATACTGTGTGGGGTTGTAAAGTGATGGTGTAACATTATTTCCTGCTAGAATGGCTGCTTCTCTTATCACAGTCATGTAATGTAATCCCACAACAACTGTTGGTCAACATCCACAGAACAAGTTGTGTGGTATGGTATTCCTATTTTTCCTTTACATTCACTAATTCTGATGCATGATATATTTATTTAAGCACCAACTTGATGTATATCTACTGTGGCTTAGTGGTTCTTCATGTTGTGTAGTGTGTGCAAGGTCCAGGGTTTGAGACTAACAGAGGTGTTTTATTTTGCTCCTGAGCAGAATAAGGGCCCTCACATACAGAATGACTAAGGCACTCTTAAGTGGTTGTAAGCAGGTTTGTGCGGGTTTGTGCATTGCTGCGCATGGCTTAGCCAAGCGCAAACAAGTGCAAACTCGCGCAAACCCGCTAACTACTGCTTAATAGTACTTACTCCTGCTAACCCCCCCCCGCTCATTTCTTTGAAAGAAAAGAAAAATAGGGAGATAGGAAAGTGGTGAAAAAGGGGAACAAAGAGGGAAAGACAGTATTGAAAATTGCTCGGGATGTGCAGAACAGGTGTAGGGAAGGTCCATAGCTGCCCATTCCTTTAACAGCAACAGCTGTGCATATGCACTAAATTTGGAGGTAGATATGAAACCTTCAACCCCTAAAGATGGGTGAGGACAACAAAGTATGTTGTAATGCCAATTAATTAACATTTCATGTGTCCAGTGGACATGTGTGCAAAATGGGCAGCTATGTATGGGGCGTAATTTTTTTTTGGGAGCAGATTGCCCTTTTTTTTCAGGTGAGAGTGGAATGTGGGGTAGGGAAAGTAGGTATATTTGGGGAGGTAGGTTGGCGAGGTAAACAGAAAAGACAAACAAGACTCATACAGGGGCTGTATATGACACATGTGGTGGGTGAACACCTTTGACGTGGTGGGATGTTTGGAAATCGCAAGTCCATGAGCCCCTAGATGGAAAAAGTGGGACTGAGGTCCCCACGCATGGGCAGTCACCACTGCACCTTCACAGCCCAGAGGGTGGCTTTGCTGGGGGCTGTGTAGGAAGGGCAGGTTGACCCAGGAGTTGTGCTAATCAAGCCTCAAGCTGTCATAGAGGTTCCACAACAGAACGTTCAATCTCTCTATGTACTACAGCCCGGACCGTTCGAAGGGTGATAGGTGGCCCTGCTTCACCCATGCTTGCATGGGGGGCCGAGCCCCATCCCCTGCAGCGCTTCCACCCAAAGGTGGCACAGAGCCAATGGAGGAGGAGGTCCCAGGCTGGGCACCAGATCTGCTGGTGCCAGGTGCCATGGCCAGCTGAGGTGGGACAGGTGGGTCCGCTGTTACCTACCTTCCCATACGAACTATGTTTTAGAGAGTTTAATAAAGATATAGGTTAGTAACAGTCAACAGCATTCCCAATTAGTCATAGCAGCATGCAGAAGTATTCCCATTAACCCAACACACCAGATTTTCAACAGTTGAAAAGCAAGCATAACACATGCATATATAGAGCAATAGTGGACATTACAACAGCATGCAAGTTGAATTGATGGCAACAGGCCACCAATATTGTGGTATTTTAACAGGGCACATGCATAGAAATACCAAACACAAAAAAAGGTCACCCGGATCACAGTAGCTCGAGCAGGAACCAAGTAAGGAAACTACCTTACACCAAAATCTGTTGTACAAATCCACACCACGATCCTGGTAAACACAGGTTTATTGCAGCCAGTAAAAACAACACAGGTTGAGCGCTTTCATCCACACTAAAGCAGATTTCTTCAGAACCAATTAGTACAATTAGCTAGGTGTGTTTATAAGGCTAGTTTGGTGCCAAAAAGCGATTAACTTGCTAGATGTCAATCACACACTTTTTTACATCAATGTTTTTCAAGTAAATTCTAACTGTTGTACATTATTGGGGTCAATCAAACAATAAATTATACTACCTATGTATAATAAAACTTATCAACGTGTAAACAGTGATGAATATATATCCATATAAAAGACATAAAAATATATATGTATAAATATGAAAACAAAAAAACATATGAAAATGTATAAGGTATATTAAAAAGCTTAAAAGCTTAAAAGAAGCTTGTAAGAATAAACAAAAACATCATCATCCATATTCAAAACTGATCTTACATAACAATAAATATCCTAAATAAGTCTAGCAAATCTAACCCCGTTCCAAAAGGAGAAAGGGTTTGATGCTAATACTTTCATTCAAACCCGGCCACGAAGTGGCATCACACAGTATCTGCCACTTAGTCTCTAGACACGACAAACCTATTTTCCAATTATCCCCATGTACTTTCACCTCAACTTTGTCAATAATTTTAAAGGTGAAACTGTGTTGGGGACCCTTTTCACTAATGTGTTTGCTTAATGCATTTTTTGTGTCTACTTTATTGATTTTGTACAAGTGTTCGTATATACGGGTCTTGAGCTTCCTTTCCGTCTTGCCAATGTAGTAAGCCGGACAACAAGAACAGGAAGCCAGGTATACCACCCGCATAGAGTTACAATTTCCTTTTTTGCCATGGCATGCAGTTTTGTTGTAATTTTCCAATTTTGTAATCTTATTACTGTTGATGTATTGACAGTATTTACATCTACCACATTTGCTGGTGTACTGGTCATCCCTATCATGTCTTTTCAACTTCCCACCTTCAATAATTCTCTTAAGGTTCACCGAGGTTTTAAATACACTAATGGGGTGATCACCTAATATCGTGGAAATGTTGTCCACACTTGAAAAAACATCCCAATGTCTTTTTAAGATTTCCTTAACTAAGTTGGAATATGGGTTAAACATTATTACACACACGTTCCTTCTGGAACTGAAGGTCTCCCTTGTAGAGTTACAAATAAAGGTACTCCCTAATAAAGGAACATATCTGTCACCCCATAATCTGATCACATGCTTGGTAACATCTTCCACCAAGGTAGCTGGATATCCCCTGGCCAAAAACATCCCTGCCACTATTTCCATTTGATTTTCCATATCTTGTCTTGTGGAACACATTCTCGCTACTCGGATACATTGTCCTTTGAGAACGTTCTTAAAAATATGTGGAGGATGACTGCTACCAAACTGTATGTAATCGTTAGAAAAAGTCGATTTCCTATAAATTTTTGACTTAAATCCTACATTGGAATTACTAATGTAAGTGTCCAAATACGGAATCCCTAAGTTCTCCATTTTGTACGTAAACCTTAAAAAGTCCGTGGTGTTGTTTAAATAGGAAATGAAACAGGGTATCTCTTCTACAGGACCCTTCCAAATTATAAAAAGATCATCTAGGAACCGTGTGTATAAAGCAATATGTTTGGAATATTCACTAGATAAAACGAATAACTCCTCCCACTCAAGCATGACGAGGTTCGCAAAAATGGGCGCACAAGAGGCCCCCATAGCAACTCCCCTTGTTTGTTTGAAGTACTCTCCCTGGAACTGGATGTAATTATTTGTGAGAACCAAACCCATCATGCTGAGTATCAAACATATTTTGTCCCAAGTAAGGTTGGAATGTTTTTTCAGACTTTTTTCAAAATATTCAAGACCAGTAGTGTAGGGGATACAGGAGAACAAATCCTGGACATCTATGGTCAAAAATACCAAATCAGGCGACCATATGTCATGTTTTAGTTTGCCTAAAAAGTCCCAAGAGTCTTTAATTAAATGGGGAACGTTGTAATATACATGTTTGCACCAGTGGTCAATAGCTACCCCTATATTAAAGGTTTTAGATTTCGAACCGGATATGATGGGTCTAAAGGGGGGGTTGTTTATATTTTTATGTATTTTGGGTATACCCACTATTTTAGCCATCTCAGGGTATTCAGTTCTGATGAATTCATACTCCTCATTTGTAATACGATTATCAAGTAGGTATTCCTCAACAATCAAGTCTATTCTGTGGTATCCTATATTGATCTGATTAAGAGATATCTGTTCGTAGTTACCTGAGTTAAACAGGATGTCTTGAATAGCTTTGCTATAGATATCTGAATCATATATCACAAGACCTCCCCCTTTATCCGGTTTCATTATCCTAATATCTCTGTTGGCCACTATTTGGTCCAAACATGCTCTCTCTCCTTTCATGAGATTGTCTGTAAATAATGTACCATACCATGGATCTCTCCGTATGTGTCCACACAAATGGTAAATGTCCTTGCATACCATCCTCTCATAATTATTAACCTGTACATTACTGGCAGGAATGTATGCACTTTTTCTAACCAATTTATTAATGTGACCGTCACTCGGAGTGTCTTTGAATTGAAGAGCTAACTGAAGTCTTGCATGCATAGAAATAAATGCAAATATTTAGAAACCAATAGGACATATGTCCCAACAAATGTTTTGAGATTAGACATACCGATTGAGGTGTGAAATTGCATTTTTTATGCACATACAGTAGGGTGGAAAAAGATAGCTCAATTAACAACTTATATATCCTTCTAGTTTTCACTACATTCCTATTAACTGCAGTTATATGTCCCTTACATGTATTATTACAATACCCAATGTCCTTATATTGTGCAATTGGATTTTGCTAGATCATTATATACATGAGCTGTATCTTAACATGCAAACTATCCAATATGCAGATGTTACTGCTACATATTTTGAGAATTTCTCACTCACACTACTGCTAAGATGCTACACTGACAGCTCTACTTTCATATAATTATCTAGATATGTTCAGGTGAAAGTATCAGTTATATGTTAACAGCACCCTACATTTCTGGCAGCACACTGACATTTCTGGGGAACACAATGCCAAGCTACTCATGTGCCAGATTAACCTGTACATGCTGGGCATGAACCAACAGTTGAGGGCTGTAAATATGCATAAAAGCTACTGCCACTCCCTTTATCCACATTATATGGGCCTACCCAGGTGTGGGTTGACACTGCTTAATATGACACTACTATTTGTAGAGTACAACAGTACAACAACATATCAAAGAAAATGACACAGACGCACTCCAGAAATTATACATTTATTAAAGGATTATTACACCTTTATTTATTGGGTTAAAACACTTTTTGAAGGCGTCCTCATTTATTTTATATAACAGTACATGCAGAATAATTACTTACCTGCCTGATGATGCAGCCTTTGCAGCCTATCTTCATGGGCTTGCTGATTCATAGCCCAGACACCTGCAGCTGTGAAATAAATGCAGTGATATCGAGACATACCTATCCATAGTATAGACAAGCATAGCAATTCTTAACTACTTAATACAATGGCTACTTACTCAGTACTGGGGCTTTAGGCATCACATGGGATTCCTGGATCCACTGGTCCAGTTGATCCTCCCTACGTTGCTTCAGGTCAGAATAATGGTGCTTGACCTGCTTACCAGTCTGAGGAACACCAGTGGCACTGGTGAGATCATGAACAAGACTGTTCCAGGCCTCCGTTTTATATTGGGTACCCTGGTACTGGCCCCGCAGGAGTCTTTCCTCATGATTGTGGACAAGGAGCCAAACCATTACTTTGGACTCCTCAAAGACCCATTGTTCCGCTATAAATCGAGTGCCTTCTCCAACATCGGCCATGCTGACTGCAGAAGGAAGCTACAACCAGCTGTAGGCACACCTGCTTAGCTGATGTTGGCAATGTTTAAAATTCCTTTGATAGATATGTGTCTGTTGAAAGTGCATGTTTATGAAATGCTGTCATGGCTTAGTGGTTAGGTATTGTGACTATAGTGCTCAATATCCTGAGTTTGAGCCCTGTCACTGCTTTTTATTTTCTACTGGGCAGACCTGACTGGTTAAGGTACAGTAAAGGAGGTGCGGCCGTGTTTAACCGACTTTGCTCAGCTTTGCCCGACTTTACCCAACATTGCTCAACGTTGCTCGATGTTGCTCGACGTTGCCCAAAATTGCACTGGTTAGCGGGGTCTGCAGCTACACGCAAATACATTGTGATTGCACTTGTTAGTGTGGTGCGCAGCTACGCGCAATGACATTGCGCTGGTTAATGCAGTGCGCAGCTATGAGCAATTGGATTTAAATATGCTCAATACTGGTAAAATGTGCTTAGCAGTACTTTATATTGCTTAAAATAGGGTACTCATGCCTCAGAATGATGCATAACCATTTCACCTTCATATAAATATAATTCGTTCACTACTACTTTTAACTTTTCAATGCTTTTTACAAAACTTATACATAAAAAATAAAACAAAAAAGTGTGGAAATGCACTGAAAATCACCAATAATTCCAAACAAGAGTGCTAAAACCAGAGCGGAACTCAAGCGAGGTATATCTAAAAGGTATTTAATGAATCCACACAACACAAACGTTAAAACGATAAAAACATGAACGCCTTCACTCAGTACATATGCATTTTCATCTCATTACTCAAGACTTCATCAGATGACCAGTGTATACTTCCATTAGTAGTATATATATATTTTGGATTTAATTAACAAAAACCAATGAAATTAAGCTAAATGCTTTCAAAAGAACCAATGATTTTGCACTTAAAAAAACAATTAAAACAATTAATTAAATCCAATCCAAACTAATCTAGTCTTACACGGAAGATTAGTAAATCCCGGGGATTATGTTGATTTTATGCCCTTCCAAATGTCCAAATAAAACTATTAAAGCCATTTATTTTTATAAAGAGAAAACAATTTCTTTTTTGGCATCCAGAGTCAGCTTTCACCTTCATTACTCACATGCCTTTGATGATAGGGTAGCAGCTCTCCTTCATGCTGGTACTCCTTCAGTTTTTATGGTCTTATCCCCTCCTAATTGTTTCATTTTCCATGTGTTTCATCTCTAGCTTAAGTGTTTTAATTCCAGCTGTACTTTGAAGTACATGGTTAGGAGTCCTTTTTGGACACTTACATTTTTTTCAGATTCTAGTAACTACCACTTCTCACACCTGGATACGATCTCATTCAACGTAGTAAGGCATCCAATATGAAGGGTTATTTCCTGCCTTGTGGGAGGGGGAGACACAAGTTATCCCATGGCTGCATTTGTGAGTTGTTTAGGGTAGTCTTGAATACAGTTAAGTTACTGCTCTGTTTAGGATGCAAGAACAGTTTGTTCTAGAGGTAGAGATTATGCTGTGATCAGAACCTGCTTTTTTGATGGACATTACAATATTTTGTACATGTTTTTGAAAATGTATTAGTTTAAATAAAACATATTAGGTCTTGGAGGATGGGGTGCTGAAAGGCCTGAAAAGCAAAATAAATATCTCTGCAAAGGAATCTATAGTAAACAGAATACAGGGAGCAGATGGTCAGTAAATGTGGCTATGTAAAAGATGTGAGGAATGCGACTTTTTTTTCTTGGTTAGGAACCACTGCAGTCATCTCTCCAGTTAAGTAATATCTTTTGATATGTTCCTAAAAAAGTAATATTATATTCTGTAACTGAGAAAATTGGAGATACCTACAGTGGAAATAAGACTACTTTGGTTCTGTATAAGATGTCTCTTAATATTAATTGAACTAGATAGAATAAGTTTCTAATTATAGTGGAGACATGATGATCAAAATAGAGGGGGTCATTAAAAATGGTGTCTTGATATTTAATAATTGTGTCAGCCATAAGGGTCTTTCATCTTTGTGATATGGTAAATAATTATTGTAATAAAAATAGACTATACTGCATTTCTTATATTAAGTTTAAGGCCATTGCCCTTATATCAGTTGTTTGAATAGCCCACCCTTCATATAGTGCCTTCATGATGATGGGTGTTTAACCTCTAATGTATAGTTATTAGTGAATTTTGTTAACCACACACCCAGGATATTGTGTTGCAGTTGGAAGAAATAACACCATCTAGAAGAAGGCCCAGTACTGAGCTTTCAGGAACCCTGATTGTGAAATTTACATCTTCGGAGGTAGTATGTGCAATTGTATAGAATCAGTGGCATAGCTGGGGGGGCAGAGGAGTGGTCCAACCCGGGCAGCAATTTTGGGGTAAAAAAAAAAGAAAATGTTTTTTTACGGGCATTCTTCTTTAAGAAAGGTCCACATCATGCACAGACGTCCTGTTCTTGTACAGCCACACATGCAGTTTTATTGCTGCCAGCGAGTATTCTTTACCAAGCAAGGGGAATTTTTGATCATTTTGCTGTCTCACCAAGCAAGGGGAATTTTACAGTGTGTGTATTTGTGTATATGTGTACATGTGTATGTGTAGGATGTGTAGGGGGCATAATTGCAACTGCCCAAATGTCTGTTCATGTAGGGGCATAATTGCAGCTGTCTGAATGTATGTGAGTATGTGTGTGTGTGTGTGTGTGTGTGTGTGTGTGTGTGTGTGTGTGTGTGTGTGTAGGGGGCATAACTCCAACTGCCTGAATGTTTGTGTGCGCATGTAGTGGCATAATTGCAGCTGCCTGAATATGTGTGTGCGTGTGTGTGAGTGTGCGCATGTAGTGGCATAATTGCAGCTGCCTGAATATGTGTGTGCATGTGTGTGAGCGTGTGTGTGTGTGTGTGTGTGTGTGTGTGTGTGTGTGTGTGTGTGTGTGTATGTGTGTGCGTACATGCATGATTGTGCGTCTCACTATATGTGTATACATTTGCAGCTACTTGGGTTGGTAGAGGTTACATGTAACTGCAGTGTTAGATTCAGATGGATGATAATGATCAGCTCATGAGGTATGGCTCCATGCAGCTTTACTCAGTTTCTGAATTACATTATATCACAGCCATGCTATTGGATGCGGTAATGTTACAACATTACCCAAACAGAGCTGAAGGCAAAGTTAACTTGGGCATGGATGATACAATATATGGTCAAAATATTGTGTAGTGGAATGTAATGGAAATTGAAAAAGTTGCAGCAATATTAGAAACGCATAATAAATCCTAGTGAGGTTGTTGCAGGTTTTATTTATTTACTTACATTTGTTTACTGAGAAAAGTCCAACTGGGCAGGATAGCCCGTTTTCAGCAGAGGCCCGGGGAGAAAATCTCCATAGTACACAGAAATTTACAATAAAAACATAAAAACATACGAATCATACAGCATTACAAACAGCATTAAATACAATAACAGTACAGTAGTAAACAAGATAGTAAGTACAGGGAGCAAATATTAAAATTCTAAACAAGTAAAGATAAAGATAAAAAAGGAAAATAAAAATATAAATATAAAACTATAATCTTGAACTAAAATATTTGTAGTAAAATGGATATCCGAGACATGGCTACAACATTAATTAGGAAATAGAATTATGACACATGACTAGGGAATGGCTGATATAGTACATGAAAGCAGGAGAAACATTAAAGTGAAGTGGAATATTATTAGATAAAAAATACAATTATTTATTGATTGTGAAGGTATCTGATGGTGAAAAAAGTAGAAACAACAGAATATACAGTAAACTGTGAGAGAAAGCATATAAATAGCTGAAATAAGAAAGATGAAAGAACAGGAAGAGCAAAAGATGTTTGATAGGAGAAAAGGAAGTGAGTTTCGGAGGAATTGTAGATGTTATCCAGATCAAGTACAAGGGCAAGACCACGAGTTATTGAAATGTGAGTTAAAAAGGTGCTTAAAGTCACGTGTGTCATGTAATGACCGGAAGTTAAGAGTGAGTACATTCCAGCTTTTAGCAACAGTAGTAGAATACAGAGAGTCCCCAGAGTTATATTTGCTTGTAGTAATGTAATTAAGTGCCTTATTGGAACTTCTTAGTAGTTGACTGCTTGCATAGTGGTGAAAGAGTCCTTGCAGGGACGGAGTTTTATTAGGGTGATAGAGGATCTGGAGGGCCATGGAAAGTTGGTTAAAAATAATAAGGTTTGGTAATTCGAGCCAAGATAGTTTTCTAAGGGATAGACAGTGATGGGATCTAAATGTTGAATCAGTAGCAAATGTTGCTATTTTATTGTAACAGATGGTTTATTCAAATCTCCTTTACTTAGATTGGTTAGGACAGGGGAGGCATTCAAAAGTGTGGAGAAAAGGTGGGTTTTTGCAATAGTAACTTTACTTTCAGATGTGAGATAATTTTTGCATCTGTATAGGATACCTAGCTTTTTGTGAACCTTTGTGATAGTTTGAGCTATGTGTTTGTCAAATTTCATATTGTGGTCTATGATTACTCCTAGAAGTTTAGTATGGGTCATGGGTGTGATGGTGGTATTGTCAAAGGAAGTAATTTGAAAAGATGAAATTGAGTCAGTAGCCTTAGAGGGATGGAACAACATTAACTGAGTTTTTTAGGGTTAAGTATTATAAGTATTAGCTAAGAGTTGGAAAGCCTTTTTTATATTTCAAAAAAGGATTGTTGGGTAATAAGTTGTAATTTTTGGAGTGTTGGGGCAGAGCATATTAGGGTAGAATCATCAGCATATTGGATTAGTTTTGCATAGAGTGTAGCTTTGTTTTGGTTATTAGTGAATATAGAGAAGAGGAGGGGTCCTAGTATAGATCCTTGCGGGACCCCTAAGTTTAAGGGGAGAAGAGGGGAAAGCTTGTTTTCCCATTTTACAGCTTGTTGCTGGTTTGAAAGGTAGTCTTTAAACCAATATAATGTTGAGCAATGCAATTTCAAATCTGATAGTGCAATAAGAAGTTTGAAATGGGAAACTGTATCAAAGGCTTTGAATAAGTCTAAGAAAATGGAAGAGACAAGATTCCCTAAATTACGCTGTTGATTTATGGTGTTGTCGAAAATAATAAAGAGCAGTAGTGGTACTATGGGGTGGGTGGAAACCATGTTGTATTTCAGAAATGAGATTATGTGTTAATAATTAGTGAAGTGTTTGGAAATGAACACATTTCTCAAGGATTTTAGAGAGGGGGGATAGAATAGCAATAGGATGGTAGTAAAGTTGGTTGAGTTGCCTCCTTTATGAATTGGTGTGATATATGAGATTTTCCAAAGGGATGTAATATGTTGCTTGAATATGGACATGTTAATTAGTACAGATACAGGATAAGAGATTGCCTTAACAGCAATTCCAAGGTATTCACCTGGGAGTCTATCAGCTGTAAGAGCTGTGGGTTTAAATTTTGTTAGGTGTTTATAAATAGAACTTGATACTGGGTGTAGAGAAAAACTGTTTTGCTCAAACACGTTAAGAAAAATAAAAAAAGGTTAAGAACAATAGTGGAGAAACAGTAGAATATTAATTAATCATTGATGCTGAAGTAAAAGAATACATATCTTATAAAGCAAAAATATGTATAAAAGGAACTTAAATCTGACTGGTATGTCACAACATAAAGGTGACAAGAAAAGTGCCACACTCTCATGTAAGAGGAAAATTTAAATGCAGCATATACTAGCATATCAAATAAATAAGTCAGCCAACGTTTTGTATATTTAGATAATGGAAAACTATAAGGAATTATAGTTTTATAAATTGTGGCATTGCAAATATTTTACATTAGATCTTTATGAAAATTAAGGAGAGTCCTAAAACACATTTGTAATAAGAAAGTCATGATTTGTTACAAATGTGTTTTAGGATTCTCTTCTTAAATTTTATAGATAAGAGAGAGAATCCTAAAACACATTTGTAACAAAAGAGTCAAAATTTTATAAACATCTTATCATGGTGGTAAGAGGTGGAGCAGGATAACCAGATTTCCCTATCCCCAATAACAGTTTCAAGTTTATCCTGTGGTATACCAGCTAAACTGAGAGATACAATCCTTTCAACATCTCTACTATGGGGGTCTCCTCCCAATCTCATCCCAGTGGGTTGTGCCTATATGGCTGCTATGGAAGAGTGGCATCCTCATAAGGTGCGCAAGCTGCCTCAACTGATTACTGTCTGCACATAAAAAGCATTGGCTGTGTTCCAAGGACCCCTAGCTTACTATACACTTTACCCAATTTTTTTTTTTTTAGTTTACATTTGTTGACCAAGTAAGTGTAGTGGTCTGAAGACCTTTTTCAGGCATGAAGAAGTCCCTACAAAAATGAATAATACTTGTATGTCAGAATAAACAAGTATCGGGGGCGTGGCCAAGGATGAACACAGGATAGCAGCAGATTTCTTCAGCTCCACCAATTTCATTACATTGACAGGAATTAATTACTTAAAAAATTAATTCTTGAAGTAATTTTCTTTCTAAATATGTTTGTTTTATATAGTTCTTGAACTATATCTAAAAAAGAAAGGAAATCTTAATAATATTCCTGTCAGAAATTACTTTGGAAATTTTCCTGTCAGTTTATCAGTCTGAAATGAGTTCCAGTAAAGACAAATTCTCAAGACTCCAGCATCAAGAAAGAACTTCAGTCTCTGATAATTATAGTCCAGCAACTTACTGCTAAGATGGATAAAATGGATACTAAAATAGACACTTTCATAGAAAAAACTACAAAACAAATAGACTTGTTACATATGGACCTGCAACAACAGAAGATCCAGATGACAGGCATAGAAGAAGCTGTGAATGACATGGAAAATAGAATACAAGAAGAGGAAATCAACATTGAGTTTCTGCTGAAACAAAATACACATTTACAAACAAAGCTGGATGACCTGGAAAATCTAGGCGCAATAACATTAGGATTTTTGGACTGCCAGAAAATATTGAAGGTAACAATATTACTTCTTTATTAAAAACATGGCTCCCTAAAACTTTAGATTTACCAGAAGCATTCTCTTTTGGTATCGAAAGAGCACATAGATCTATAGCTAATACTAACTCTAACAAAAACTATCCTAGATCAGTTATAGTTAGATTTCTATCATCTTTTGATAAAGAGATGGTTCTTAAATCTGCTTGGGCTAAAGCTCCTGTTAAGATTAATGAAACAACTGTGCATTTTGACAATGACTATTCTTCCATGGTATTAGCTAAAAGAAAAGTTTTTCTGCCACTAATAAGGGAGCTTAAAAAGCACAGTTTAAAACATACCTTCTGTTTCCTGCCAAGCTTAAAATCTTCCTTCCTGATGGTCCTAAAATTTTCGATGACTTAGACTCTGCTTTACTGTTTATCAAAAAAATAAGATTTTGGAAAAATAGAAGAAATGGAATGGGCTAGTCCTTCGTTAAAGAGACTGGCAACTGAAACTTCGTGGAAGACTTCAGAGAAGAAGAAGAGACTAAAAAACAAATGATTTGTACTATGTTTTTTTTCTCTCTCATCATTTTATTTTATTATTAATCTTTTTAAATATAGTTCCTGCATTTCCAAGAAGCAACAAATATTTTGAAAAGATTTAATCAAAGTTATTCTCTGTGTGCAAAGAAATGTTTTGTTTCATAACTAGTCAAAATATCTGGAGATTTAATGGCAAGCTGTGATTTAACTTGTTTCTCTTTCTGAAGAGGAAAAATAAGGTCAGTAATTTGATACATTTTTTTTTCCTTTAAAAGTTTATATGTTCTTCAAATGCTATTCCTAATTATACTTTCTTGATTACACTGCTTATGCTTGTTTGTAAATAATCTGTCATGCTTTAACCAATAATAATTAGAACTAAATAATAGTAAATAATATGTTTTATTTTTAACTCTATTAATATAAACAGTAAGTAACATTCTATTGTATATACTTCTTA
>NC_056726.1:1368076749-1368291749 GCF_019279795.1 Protopterus annectens
TACAATTATTAAAATGATAATATTCCCCAAGATTTTATACTTAATACAATCAATAATACTTCCACCTACAAAAATAATTATCAAGAAACTGAACACACTAATGTTAAATTTCTTATGGGCACCTAATAGACCTAGGATTGCATTAAAGAAACATACTAATAGCTGGTCTCAAGGGGTATTTCTTTTCCAGACTTTAATTTATATACTATCTCTTCTATTGTAAAAGTTATTACTTTATTAATAGATCAGTCATATGTCACAAAATGGAAAGATTATTGGGAGCTAATTAGTATACACTTCATGAAAATCTCCTTAACACATAAAAATATGATTGTAAATAGCTCCATGTTATGGTTACTAAAGGAATTTTGTACTTCACCTATTACACCTAAACATATGGTTTGTTCCCCATTAAATATTATTATTAGTTATCGTAACTTTATATTCATGCACCCTAAGTATAGGGAATGGAATTTTATTGTATTTCCTATAATGTATACTCAGGGTATGCTTTTGTCATCTACTTCTGAAGGAACTCATTTAGCTATAGATAATGATCTAAAGTACTGGTATCAGTTAATATCTGATAATAAAGTTAAAAATCTAGATTTCTTAAAACAAGAATTTGATCTAAGAGAAACTTGCTGGTTAGAGGTTCAGACCTTTAGACAACATCTCATTAATAAAATAGATTTAATGTCTATAACTGTTAAAGAATCTATTCCAACACTGATTGATTACTTGATATTAAATTTACAACATAAAGTTTCTGATAAAGGTAAACTTTCATACATACATAAAGTTATCAGACAAGAAACTTTTTACAGTGTAGATTCATACTGGAATTATTTCACTTCTATTAATGGGGACCCACCAAATCAACAAGATAAACAATATATATTGGAATCTGCTTATAGAACTACGTCTTCCATTGTCTGGAGACTTTATACATGGAAATTTTTACATAGATCTTTTATACACCTTTGATGATGAATAAAATAAATAATAAAGATAATCTATGTAAGAGATGTAATGTAGAAATTAATGCTGACTGGGCTCATATGTTTTATGACTGTATAAAATTGAAAGAATACTGGAAGTCAATTAATGAATTTTTGCAGGCTCTTTTACAGATAATTTAATTATTTCTAAATCTCTTATATTATTCAACACACCTGTACCTCAAAGTGTTAAAAGGTTAAGCTTCCCTTGTTATGGTCTATTCTAGCAGTGGCTAGGAAAATAATAACTAGAAATTGGATTTCAGATACACCTCCTTCGTTCAATGAATTTAAAAATGTTATGAATATAGTGTGCCATATGGAAATAAACACAATTAGGACTAGAACAAACAGAAAAACATCTTATTTTATTGTATGGGATAATTTACAAAATTTGTTAAAAAAATTTTAATTTCAATAGCATGGTATTTTAGTTTAATTAATTGATCTGATTGTAGTGGATGTCTTTGTAAATACTTTAGTTGTTTTGTTGAATATTATAATAATACCTATTTTTAATTACTTGTATAAAATTGTTATGATATTTCTCTTATATGTTAAAACAATAAACCTGTTTTGAGAAAAAAAAAAAAAAGAATAAACAAGTATCTTATAGTATTAAGAGTAACTGTAGAAGAATTTTACATTGGATGTCAGTGTATCCTGTGTAAACATCAGTGATAACTCACCAAGGTATAAGTATCAATAGATTTTATATAACAATAATTTTAAATCATGTTGCTGCTTCACCAAAGTAAGGGGAATTTTACAGTACATTACTGTATGTACTGTACCACGTAAGGGGTATTTTACTGTGTGTGGGTGTGTAGTGCCCCAGTTAGTCATACCTGGTGGTTAGTGTTACTCAGGCTCAAACCCTGTACCTTAGGTACCAGAAACAAAAACCTGAATTATCTAGCCGTGCCACCACTTGTAATTCAAGAAGTTGAGTCCATAGCTCTCAAATGTCCATATTTTCACAGAATGTCTGGAATGTTTGACTTATACAATTGGTCAGTTCCTCTTAAAATTTTGTGTTTTTTTGGCAAATCAGTGAGAACTGAATTTACTAAATAATGATAGCCATTTAAGTTTCAGTCTTCCTATCTTTCAGGAAATGCATGGTAACACAAAACATTTTATGATAGCAACTTTCTAAGATTATACAAGCAATGTTTAAAATATGTCTCTAGTTTTGGGCTTTTGTTCCCCCAAGTACATTTTGGCTTTTTCCAGATTTCTTGGGGAGAAAAGTTGAGAGATTTAGTTGAATATAAAGTGGATTTTACAAGGAACTGAGAGCTTCAGGGGAAAAGAAGTTTAATGCTGCTTATGCCAAGTCTGTATGCATTGTTAGCAGCACAACAAGTAGTGTATTTGCTTTTGATGTAGAAGGCTGTGGGTTCTACACCACAGTTTGTAGATGGATTGCTGATACTGTGCTGTGTTGTACTTTAAAGGGGGTGGATGTCTCAGTCCTGAGAATGACCTCCTTTGGAGAAGATGCCTCGTAACTGTGAACCTGTTATCAGTTTGCCATCCATTCCCTATTGCAATATTACTAGCTTATTAGTTTTTTAATGTAACATAGGCAATGTTTTTTTCAAGGGCAACAGGCACTTTATTTATAGATGAAACAATGAAATATAAAATTGTTTGCCAGCAGCAACCTCTTCACTAGTTACAGATCTCTTTAATGTGAAATTATTTAGATGAAGTTTACTTCTACAGTGATTGTGCATATTTACTGGTATTGGTGAATTGTAATGACATAAGTTTGTGTAGACTTTTATGATGGAAATGTTCTGAATTGGGCATTTATGTCATTATTGGTTCATACATTTTGTTTCTTTGCGTACTGGAAAAATGTTCAAAACAATACATTTAAAACATGCTCTAACAAGTGTGCTGTATTATACAAGGAATATAATTTAGTAGAATTAGGAAGGTGAATCAAAGAACACGTATGTTTGCATTGTCCTAAATATGTGTGCAAGGAGCTGATGATTTGAAAACAGCCCAAAGGTAAACTTTATCTGCCACTGGCCAGATACATTTTCTTTGAATGTGGGTTTCAAAGCCATTTCAATGAATGTGAATTTCAAGGGCAGAGAAGTTTAAATGCTAAGTCTGTTTTCATTGTGAGACTGTATTCTTTTGTTTAGCAGATGTCTATTGTGCTATAAAATTTAAAATAAAAGTTTTAAATGAAATCCAAATCATCGTTGTAGAAATAAAGCATAAAACAGTATGCACATTACAGTATTTATGGTAAATGCGGACAAATAGCCAAGCAATGGGACACTGGAATGGCCACAGGGGAGGATGGCTGTGTATGGGGGCCCCATTTGACCATGATTTTGCGAGGGGGAGGGGTAACAAACTCAAAGACAGCCCCAGGTGGCACAAACTCTAGCTATGTCACTGACAGAAATATGTTCTGTCTAGCAACCAATTTGTTATTCAGTTCATTGCACATGGCATAATGTCAGGTTTGTCTGTTTGTCAACAACACTTGCAAACTGCTTCAAGTAACCATTTATATAAGTTTACAATGTTAAGAAGGCAGGATCTACCCTTGGCAAAGTCAAATTAATGTTGCTGTTTGGCTAATGGGTTATCAGTGTCTAGATTTATGTGGTGAGAAATTATGTATTCTATTTCTTTATAACTGAGGCTGGTAAGACTGATGGGTCTGTAATTGCCAGAGTCAGTATCTGGACCTTCCTTTTGTAGAGGGATCACAATTGCTATTCTCCAGATTCAAGGACATAGCCTACTAAAAGACTCATATTAAAGAGGTTTAACAGAGGTTCTAATAGGCAAAATATTCTGATAATTATTATGTTTCCTGGTTTATAATCAGAGCGCCTAGAGCTGTGTTCTTTAATTGAGATAGGGCTGATAGGACTGCTTACAAAGACATCAGGGGGTTCAGGGACTGTGGAATCGAAAAGGTAGCTATGGAGGTAAGTGAAGAGAAGTTCACACCAAATGTATTGGCTTGGATATGAGCTCTTTCTTTGGAATCAAAAATGGGTGGTATCATTGTGTGTTTGTTCAGAACACTGATGGGAGATAGTTCTTAAATTTATAATGCAGTTAAAGTAATATTTATAATTGCTTTTGACATCACTTGCCATTTTGAATTAACAATTAGCTCAATGTTTTTGACTGGTGTCTTAAGTTCTTTACAAGCATGTTTGCATTCTGTCTTAAGAAGGGGACCATGTCAGTTCCTATAAATACTTTGCACTTTTATAATTTTGTTGTACAGCTGATTTATATGGGAATTCCACCATAAGGGTTTGTTTTTAAATTTCCCTAAGCATTTTGAATTGTTAGTTTTTTCTTTGCCTCTAGAAAAATTTAGTTGAGAGAAGAACTCAAATATAAAGGACTGTTTTCCTTTCTCTGTACAATAATTTAGGTGACACTACAACTCAGGATGCAAATGCTATAGCTCTGTTCATATCACCAAACTACAAATTAATACTTATAAATCCATTTATATAATTTGTTGTTATATACCCCCAGGTAACAATATTAATACCCTTGAAAACTTACTGTACTGGCTCTCAAACTCCTTCACTCAGGAAACTATACTTCTAGGTGACTTTAATATCGATTGGAATTCTTGCATCTCCCAAAAACCCACCTCTCACATAAACCTCTATGGCTTTATCCAAACCATTACTGTCCCCAACTCGAATAAACAAAACCAGCTCCAAACAAAGTACACTAGACTGGATTTTAGTTAATAGCAACCCTATGATTTATACTACAGGCACACTACCTGCTAATATCAGTGACCATTTAACAACTTTTATCACCAGACAAAACAGCCCTATCTCCAATGATACTCAAGTTAGAACTACCAGGAACAAGAGCAATTTCAACCAAACTAACTTCCAATTAGAACTCAAAGCTTGTAATTGGTCTCCCCTAAAATACTTACCTCTCGACGAAGCAGTCTCATACGTTAACAACAAATTCCTTCAAATTCTCAACCTCCATGCCTCTACTAGATTAATTAAAACCAAAGCAAAGCCTGCTCCTTGGCTAACAAGAGAAACCAAACAAAAAATGCTACATAGAAATAGAACCTGGGCCAAATGGCGTAGTACTAAAAACCCATCAGACCACCAAACCTTTAAACAACTGAGGAATGCAACAAAAAAACTTATATTCCTTGATACCTCTCTGCCCTTCTTTATGCCTCACCTATTTTTACAAACTTATCAAAATCTAATTGCAATAAACTAGCAATATCATATAATAATATTACAAGATTTGCCACAGGAGCCTCTTTTCGAACCCATCATTGCTCAAATCTTAAACAACTAGGCTGGCTAGAATTACAAAATCAAATATGACTACAGCAACTTACCATCACCCACAAAATCTTCTATCAACCTTCTAATACCACAATACTTAGTACCCTTATTTCTCCTTATAAAAGTCTATCTTCCTTGCGCTCCGCCACAAAGCTACTAGCGGCACCCTATAAATCCAACAACAAAGCTGGGGATTGTTTGTTCTCCAACTGTATTGGACCTATCTGGAACAAGCTTCCAAGTGAACTAACTGTTATTACTTCTTTACCCACTTTCAAGAAGCACCTAAAAACTTTGCTTAACTCTCAATGGCTCTGTCCTTGTACAAACCCTGACTAAACTTTTATTCCCTCTACTTTTTTTCACCCCTTCAAACCTTTTCTAGGTTCTTGCAATATTTATGTTTGTACCTTCAAGAGGCAGCTAAAAACTGTGCTTAATTCCCAACATATCTTTCCTGTACAAACCCTGACTAAACTTTCTATTCCGAATACCAACAAGCAACTAGGTACAACCACGATAAAAATAAATCCTTCAAGGCAATCAGGATAACAGGAAAAACATACAGTTTTATTGTGAAGCGCTTTTCGTCATTCACAGTTGAATGACTTCTTCAGACAAAATTAAATAGAATATTCATAGTATATATACATCACTCAGTATTAATTAACCAATTAAGTCACTAATTAAAACCTCATTTAAAGTGAAATATCCAATATAAACTTGAGTAACTCCCTACAAGAATAATACAGAGACTTAAACTTAATCAAAAAATTATAAAAATCAATTATTTAATATAAATAATCCAATACTTTAAAAACTACTAGATTAAATACATATAATAGTATTAAGATACTAAAAAAACATATGTTAGAAACTATTGTATTTCAGTGTGAATTGCTGTTCATATTCTAATTTATTTAATTATTTTTATTTTTATTTTTATTTTATTTTATTTCATTTTATTCTCACATATATAATGCCATATAATTATAACTTAATGTACCTAAAACAGTGCTTATGAAACAAGTATGAAAATATAAAAATATAAAAATACCATAAGGCCAGTACAGGGTTACTATTTAAGTTAACTAATAATATAAACACATATCTAACAGTAAGCTATAATAAAGAGAACAAAGCTATACAATTTTATCTAACCAAACTTTTAAGTTTTAAAAGACATGCTATATTGCAATGCTCATTCAGACCTGGTTCTATAAAAGCATTAGTTCTAAACTGCCATGAAAGTTCACTTTCTTCTAACAATAAGTTAAATGGACCTCTTCGATTACTTAATTCTATCTGATCAAGTCCAATAAATTTAAACTGGTGGTTAGGAAATAGTGAAACATGCCTAGCTAGAGCATTTTCAGATTTTAGTTTAGAAATAGCATTCACATGTTCATAAATTCTTTCTCGAAAGTGTCTTTCCGTCTTTCCTATATAAAAACATGGACAGTAATTACATAGGGCGGCGAGTTTGTATAATTTTTTGTTAATAATATGCTTGTTCCCACTTTTAATGTGTTTACACATATTGCAGTTACCACACTTAAAAGTTCCATTTTCTTTACTTTTGTCGTTAGTTGTTTTATTTTCTAAAAGTGTCTTTAAGTTTTTCCCTTTTCTATAGATTATTTTTGGTCTATCATTAGCCATGTAGGCACATTTTTTATCTAAACTTAAAATGTGCCAATTCTTGTACAAAATTTCCCTTATTGTGTGACTTTCAAGACTGAAAGTCATAATGTAACTGTTACTTAAATTATTGTTAGAAGCAGAATTACTGTAAGTAAGTGTATCATTAATACTAACAGCAGGTTCGTTTACATTTAGTGACCCATTATTACAGCTAATATCTATGGGATAAGATTCAACCATATCTATCTCCACACCATCAGTCAAAGAAATATACGTTCTGTCTTTCAAAATGGGTGAAATAAGTCCATAATTTCTTTTTCTATAAATTTCCTCAAATATATCTGTTAAAAACTTCTCAGGATAACCTCTAAATTTGAACATATCTTCCAATAATTTGCATTCATTGAAGAAGTCACTGTCATGGGTAACCATACGTGCTGCTCTGATAACCTGACCTTTAACAATAGCTTTTTTCTGAGAAAATGGGTGTAAGCTAGTAAAATGTAAGTAAGAATTACAAAAAGTACTTTTTCTATAAATTTTTGCAAGGAATTGTTTACTAGTTTTATCTTTGACTAAACATATGTCTAAGTAATTAGTAACAGTCTCTTGAAAATCAAAAGTAAATTTTAGAAAAACAGTAGTTTGATTCAAGTAATTCATCATTTTACTTGCTCTGTCTTTGTTGCCATTAAATAGGATGAAAATGTCATCCAAGAAACGTGTATAGAATATTATATTTGTTTTGTATTCTTCTTTATTTAATAAGAAATATTCCTCCCAGTAGGCCATCACCATATTGGCAAAACTAGCCCCTACTGGGGATCCCATGGCAACGCCACATTTTTGTAAGTATAGTTCTTTATTGAAAAGAAAAAAGTTATTAGTCAGGATTATATCAAGCAAAGATGTAACTAGATATACTTCATTACTAGATGCTCCTTTTTTGACCAAAAATATGTTGACCCATTCTAACCCCTCATCATGTGGAATCGAGGTGTATAAATCCATTACATCAATGGTAAGAAAGTTACACTCTTCGTTGTATTCTAGTTCGTCTATTCTCTTGAGGAATGCCCATGAGTCCTTACATATTTGTGTTTGGGATGTCAAATATTTTTTCAATATGTTGTCTACAAGTTTAGCACTTGCGTAAGTTATGGAATTTCGTCCATCAATAATTGGTCTGAATGGTGGGTTAGATAAATTTTTATGAACTTTAGGTGTTGCAAACATGATAGGTATTTTAGGCCATTCGATCTTAATATAGTTATACATATCAATGTCTAAGTACCCTTCTATAAATAGGTCACTAAAGTATGATTTAATACGATTGTAAGCTATGTTAACTTCATTTTGACTTACCTTATGGTAAGTGTCTTTGTTTAATAAAGATAAAACTCTGTCAATATAGTCATGATTATCAAATAAAGTGAGCCCCCCACCTTTGTCTGGTTTAATAGCTCCCACATTTAAATTTTTGAAAAGATTGAGAGAAACATATTCTTCAAGGGTAACATTACTAAATCCGTTCTTATTGGAAAACAAGTTATTATCTATGCTAGCAAGATGTCTAAGATCTAGTTCCATAAGCGTTTCAAACAGTTGAAGGGTAGGATGTAATGGTGGATTGTAGTCACTAGGTATATAATAAGCCGAAGGTGTATGTTCTGAATTCCCCAGAAGAAGCTTTAGGTTTAATTTCCTTGTGAACAGTTTCAAGTCCTTGATGTTCTGGACCAAGTCCATATGTCTACTAGGAATAAATGTATTTCCTTTGGAAAGCAGTTCAACAAAAGAGGAATCAACATCTATACAAGAATAATTGTATAGAAAAAAGTCACCACCTTTGTTGGTAATAATTTTCGGCATCATTGACTCATTAGTTACCTCTTCGATCTGTTGAAGAAGCGCTTGTTGTTTTTTTGATGATGTTGCTGCATATGGTTGCTTTCACCATATGTAGAAGTATTTTTAGGAATAGCTCCCTGCTGCATATAGTCAGTACTACAAGAAGGAATGCTGGGATGAAAGTTACCATCTGCTCTTTCTCTATTTCCCCTTAATCTGTTTGCCCAGGTGTTCTTGTTATAGTTTTGTTGACCTTGATTTTGATTAAGCTGAGCTCTGTCATGTATAGTTATGGAATCTTCATTTTCATTTTCAGCATTAAGTCTATTGCCAGAAACTGTAATAGAGTGACTAGATTGTGATAAAGGTGGCAAAGGATAAGCAGTACCATTACTATATGCCAGCTTATCCCTAGATATTTTTTTACTTTTATTCACTCTTAGTCTCTCAAGTAGTTAATCAATGGTTAGAAAAGACCTGTCATAATCAAATTTATACCGTAAAAAATCAGCATGATTTAACACTTCCTCATTCAGTTCTATAACTTCTTTTGAAAGATCAGTTATTTGTAAATTGTAGTGTTTGATCATTAACTGTAACAGAGCCATTCCCTGCATGTCAAAAAACATTAAAAGGTCTTGGTGAAACAAGGAATTAGCAATAAGTCCTGTAGGGTACACATGAAAACGTAGACCCTTAGGTACTAGTTTTTCTTTTAAGCATTCATTAAAGTAATTAATCTCGAGTTGCAGTTTTTTTATTTTAACCATTTTAGTGTCAAGCAACTTCAACTTTTCAGTTAAAGGTGAACTGATCTGAGAGTCATTGGCGTCGTAAGCCGGAGGTCCTGTACTGCCAGGATGTTTAAATTGCAGTTTACTTGTATCCAATATCCATTTTTCGAAAGTAGGAGCTCCAATAAGCTCTCTGACGCCTTCATCGTTAGAAGATAGAAAAACGTTGTCTCCGTTATGGTTGCTGCTAGGGCGAGTGTTAGAAATGCTCTGTAAGTTGCTGACAGGCAGAATGGCTGGGTTCACGTTTCCGTTAGTATTAACGGAAGCAGGAAAACGTTGTCCTGGCGTGATGTCAGTGCCAGCGGAGTTACTCACTTCTGGACCAGTCAAAAATGAAGAAACAGTTTGTGCATCGAGTTTAGCTGCAAGATTATCTACCCTTTGAGAAAGGGCTGCTATAAGTGCGGTCAAACTGACATCGTCATGCACATCTAACGAATCATTTAAAAGTGGCGGACTGCCATTAATATTTGAAGATTCATTTCTGCTGTTAGTAGAATTAGTCGAGTTATCCGAAGCCATGAAGTTGCTTACAAAAACCACGAACACCAACAAGCAACTAGGTACAACCACAATAAAAATAAATCCTTCAAGGCAATCAGGATAACAGGAAAAACATACAGTTTTATTGTGAAGCGCTTTTCGTCATTCACAGTTGAATGACTTCTTCAGACAAAATTAAATAGAATATTCATAGTATATATACATCACTCAGTATTAATTAACCAATTAAGTCACTAATTAAAACCTCATTTAAAGTGAAAGATCCAATATAAACTTGAGTAACTCCCTACAAGAATAATACAGAGACTTAAACTTAATCAAAAAATTATAAAAATCAATTATTTAATATAAATAATCCAATACTTTAAAAACTACTAGATTAAATACATATAATAGTATTAAGATACTAAAAAAACATATGTTAGAAACTATTGTATTTCAGTGTGAATTGCTGTTCATATTCTAATTTATTTAATTATTTTTATTTTTATTTTATTTTATTTCATTTTATTCTCACATATATAATGCCATATAATTATAACTTAAAGTACCTAAAACAGTGCTTATGAAACAAGTATGAAAATATAAAAATATAAAAATACCATAAGGCCAGTACAGGGTTACTATTTAAGTTAACTAATAATATAAACACATATCTAACAGTAAGCTATAATAAAGAGAACAAAGCTATACAATTTTATCTAACCAAACTTTCTATTCCCTCAACTCAACCTCTTTTCACCCTTAATAAAAAAAAAAAAAAAAAAAAAATTTCTTGCAATTTTATTTCAAGTATTGCAAAGTATTTTTCTTGGTAATGCTTATGAACCAGTTTTGTTTGTAACACCTTCCTTTTGTATAATATTTCTGATTTGAATGTATAACAACTCTTGATTATATAAACCCATCTTTTTGTGGAGCTTTTCTCCCCGGGCCTCTACTGAAAATGGACATATATCCAGCTAGACTAGTCCGGTCAGCAAATGTAAAATAAATAAAATAAAATAAAAATAAAAAATAAATAGTCTGGGTAGGGGTGCAGTGGAAATTATTTAGGTCAAAAAGTACTTGCAGTAGATCATTGAAAAACAATGTATTTGTTTAGAGAAGGCCTCATGCCTTGTAAATGAACATCACTTGTTTGTGATCTGATTTAACAATGGATGTTGATGACTGTGGAGCTGTACAAGAGTAGGCAATATTTGTAAGCACAATCTCTAAGATATTGTGTCCCAAATGGTATGTTTGCCAAGTGTTCAAGATAGTTCACAGGTTCATTGTGTCATAGGAGATTACTAGTCTAACGGTTCAAGAGCCCTTACAAGCCTAGCCAGTTTTACCCAGATTTTATTAAATTTTCTATCTCTAAATATTGGAAAAGCTCACCCAGACTCTGCCACATCTTGCTGTGAGGGAAAGGTTAGTTTGCTTTTGATGTCTATATATTGTATTACTTTATTGCCTTTTCTATTTTGTATACTGTGATTTTTCTTTACATACTGTATTTTATTTGTATACTGCTTTTAATTGCATATTAAAAATTGGAAAGAGACCACAGCTGTGTCTCTTGTGAGTCAGACAGAAATTAGAACAGATCATTGAAGGAGTCACACAGAAGTTAGAACAGGTCAGTTAAGGTTAATTACCTGTGAACTGAGGGGTAGAGCTAGGAACTAAACCTTATATTTAAGGGGTAAAATAAAACATTTCAAAGCTTTACTGGAAAAGCTCACCCAGACTCTGCAACAGCTTGCTGTGAGGGAAAGGTTAGTTTGCTTTTGATTTCTTGTATTTTGTATTACTTTATTGCATTTTTATTTTTTGAACACTGTGATTTGTTTTCATTACACTGCATTTTACTTGTATTCTGCTTTTAACTGCATATTAAAACTTGGAAAGAGACCACCGCTGTGTCTCTTGTGAATCAGACAGACTTTTGTCCCACACTCCCACTCTGTTACTGTTGTGTTCTTAAAACACAACTGTCTTTTTATTTGCCTGCTCCTTTATTAATTTGACCACATATCTCATTTCCTCTTCCCTTTCTCTGGCTGGTGTGAGTAACCGAAAATTATTATTTTGTGAAATCATTCCCTGTCAAATATTTAAATTTATTGGCCATCCCACTGTATGACATAGAACCAGAATACAAAAGTGCCCACCCAACTTCAGTTAGAGAGCTAAAACTTTAGTTACCCCCTTTCATATCTAACTGCTTAGTGTACAAAGTTTTTGGGATATTAACCCATTTTTCATCTTACCTTAAAACATCTATTGCAAGACCACCAGTTACTGGAGAGCCCACATTCTGCCTCTCAACAGTCATCTTGGGATTAGTGCTTCTGTTTTCTCCTGGTGAGAGAAGAAGAACAGGGACATTATTTTCCTGGAGACTGCTGATAACCAGAAAGCCTAATAACTTCTTTATAGGTGACAGCTTGGAATCTGTGCTTATATTCTGTTCCTGGCGAGATAAGGAGTAGAATGCATTGATTCCTGACTGTTTCTGGTTGGACAATTAGCATCAGTGCTTAACATTCCTGATTGGTCTGGTTGCTATTCAAGGCATCTATCAGAAAAAGGCTTCAACAAGCCTACAGACCCTTGTATCACCTGGGACAAGACTGTGGATCCCCAAACATACTGTGGACTGCTTCTTATCTTGGGATTGGTGCTAATGTTTTGCTTCTGGTGAGAGAAGAAGCAAAGGAGCATTTTGTCCAAGCAGAGTAAAGCTTCAGTGAGACCAGCATTAGTAGTAGCCAGGCAGCAGCCATTCATGCTACTGACGTCTATTCAGCATTCTTGACAAGCTAATTCATTGTTTTCAGTAAATATTACTTGATTTCTTTCTAACTTATGAATATCTGCCTAAATACTTCATCTTTAAATTTTCATGGTCTGTGTATTAGTTTCCCTTAAAGTGTTTGGCAGTGCTCTGTACAGACTCAGACAACTTGAGTGATATACTTCCTGTAAAAGCACAATTGAAATTTCTCCGATACATTGTTGCTCACAGGAGAACTAGTTTGCAGTGACAAGCACTGTCCCCATAGTCGCAAACTGGATACTCCTGACATTGATATTCTCACTCCAACTATCTAATCAATAAAAAAGGGTCTGTTGCCGTGGATATGAACTTTCTCACAGTCTCTTGGTGGATATGGGAATTCTGAGGCAGTGTAGAAATTGAGTCATGTTTACTGACAACTAGTTAATTCTCAAACAAACTGATATAGTATGTGAGATATGTATTTACACAATGTCACTGGAAGCAAAGCTGTCACATAAAAGTGTTCCTAATGTCAATAAGGTTGTTAGTAGTACACACGCTGCACCCATCACACACAGTTCAAAGCAGATATATATAGACCCACATATTCTGAGGTACTTAAATGTAACCTTCCTAAACCACAAAGACCTCCTAGATGAAGTACACATAACAAATACCCTCAGCAGCCCCAAATGCACTCTTCAAAACAACACCCATATCAACACATAGAGCTACATCTCATGGAGTCTCTACCTCTAAGCACTTAAGGCAAGCCACTACACAATCCAACATTCTAGTCATTGGAGACTCCATCGTGAGACACACTGATGTCCTTCTCACCAGGCTGAGTAAGGAGAAAGTCACGGTCATTTGCTTATTATGTGCTAGGATCTGCCACATTATGCATGCACTCATGTCATTGGACCACAAGTACCAATATGACTCAGTCATAGTCAATGTGGGAGTAAATGACTTGAGAAGCACCTCCCTAGACTATATGAAGAGTGGCATCATGGAGCTTTCGGAATATGCGTCTCAGGCTGGTATGAGCCTAACATTGAGCAGCATTTTATCTTCACCAAGGATGATGCCACAATATGAACAAAAGACGAGTGACTTAAATAATTGGCTTAGTTTCTGGTGTTGTCCTAAGGGGGTGCAATATGCACCTCTTCTCTCTAGGCTTTCAAATATTAGCTAAAACATTGTCTTCCCCTGAAGTGCCTTTTTTAGGCAATGCCAAACTGAAGGTACTTATGACATAGCAAATCAAAACCAAGAAAATTGAAAGGTATTACTGCTCACTGCTAGGAGTCTAAACAAAACTCCACTCCTTAGAAGCTCTTTTCACCCTAGAGAATGGGGACATCCATGCAGTCACTGAGACATGCTTTAAAGCCATGGAGAGCACACTAACACTGCAAGGTTATAATGCCTTCCACACATTTAGACCAGCTACTTCACAGGGTGGGAACTAAAGGTGGAGGCATCTCTGTTGCATCAAAAATAAATATACTTCAAGGCTGGTGAAACAGGACAATGCACTTGAGCTGTTCCATGTCCAAATCCCCATAGGCAAAATCCAGTACTACTTTCTTGCAAGCCATAGGTCCCCTTCTATGACCCAGGAAACTCATACCACATATTTAAACTTATTAGAAACACTAACCACCCAACTCAATACCATATCCATGGGTGACTTTAATTATCCCGCTATTAACTGGGAATCCTATATGACACCAAAAGTACAGGCACAGAGATTCCTGGATTTTTTAAGCACAAACTCCATGGACCAGATATTCAATACACCAACCAGGGGAGCAACCATACTGGATCTGGTCCTCACTAATGTGGGAGAGTGCTGCACACCCCCTACTAATTAGGAGGTGCAGCACCCAGCAGTAAAGAAGCACTCATCAAACAAAACAAACAACTCAGACAACAAACAAAGTCTACCAAAGCCAAATTTTAGGTAAGTTTTGCCTCACAGGCCAAGGACAACCAGAAAGCATTCTTTAGCTATGTCCACAACCTCATATCAATACACAATTATGTGCAGAGTTCATTGTAAATGAAGCCACCTATACTGAGCCAAAAGATATAACAAACCTCCTGGCTGATAAATTCAGCTCCAACTTTACACCTCTATCCCCCCTCAACCTTCCATCAGGAAATACCATCAAATATAACTCCCCCTACCATCACTAGGGAACAGGTCCTTAATGCTCTCTCTAAGATGAAGAACACTGCATCAATGGGCCCAGACAATATCCAAGGGTGCCTTCTATATAGCATGAAACAAGACCTATTAAGGCCTCTGGAATTACTATTTAACTATACCCTACAAGCATGCTTCCCACCTCATCAAAGGAGAATGGAAGCAGTCATCTCTCTGCACAAAGGTGGGCCATCTACAGACTCTGAAAACTACAGACCCATAAGTCTCACCAGTCTTACATGTAAATCCATACAGTAAACCTCCAGCCACTTGACCCAACCCAGTTTGTTTTCATCAAGGGCAGATCATGCCTACTCAACCTGGTGTACTTCTTTGAGAATGTAACCGAACCAATGGATGAGGGAAAAATGGTTCTCAATGTCTTCCTTGACCTGGCCAAGGTATTTGACACAATACCCCGCTCGAGCAATGTTGACAAACTCAAAATGTTAGGTACAAACTATGTCACTCAGTGAATAGCTAACTGACTCACAGACAGGACCCAGGAAATTAGAATTGGGGAGTCCACCTCTACAAAGATGCCAGTCACAAGTGGAGCCCCTCGGGATCAGACCTTGGTCTGCTCCTTTTTGGCATTTACTTTTCAGAAGTTAATGCCAATGTCAGTGATCTCTAGATGACTAAGTTTGCAGATTATTGTAAATTAGGAGTTGTCATTGAATCCCATACTGACACAAATGTTCTCCAGAAGGGTCTGACACAGACAAACAACTGGTGCCAGAGCCATGGACTAAAACAAAATGCCAAGAAATGTATATCTGTGAAGAAAATGGAAATACTGTCATCTGTGTTAGCATGTCTTGCAGGAGCTTTGTGGATATTCTCAAACTAACTTGTATTGCATGCCAGCATGTCTAATTGTGAAAATGTAAATAAGTTTTTTAAAATGTTTAGTATCTCCCTGTTTATATAAAATGTTTACAGAATATGTCAGTGTTTTGATACATATCTAATTGCACATGTTTGTGAAGGATATTCTAAAGTAAAAAAATGTCTGTGGAGAATCAGATGAATATTGGGTGATGGCATTGGAATGTTCCTGGTTGCTAGGTGATTATTTGAACAGCTTATTGACAGGAAAAATAACTTTTTCAAAAAGCTGACTGATATTTTTAAAATAAGACAATTGAGACTGTTAACCTGGATTATAAAAGAGACTGCTGAAGTCAGTTGTGAGCAGTTAGTAAAGAATTCCTGTCAATTACAGTGCTGTGCAGTGCATACCCAGGAAAAAGGACTCAACAAAACTGTAAGCCTCCCTTTGCTTTACTGTTATGCTTTAGATTAGATCAGTGACAATATTCTCTAGTTAAATTAAAAAAGTTTAGTTATTTAGATAAAGTTTTTCTAAGATGATGGATTTCTATCTTACAGTTTAATTTTATATTTCTGGTGATTGAATGATTGTATTTACTAAAAGTTATTGATTTACATTCTTGTAATCACTTTACTTATTATTAAATGTTTTTCATTATTTAACATTACGGCTGGACAACCAGTGTGTCCTTAGAGATTAGACAGTGTTTATTTCTGTTCAATACTCCCCATGTCACCTTGAATGCCTGGCTGCTTCTGGTCAGAGCTATCATTAATTTTGATATTTAATTTGTTTAATAATTGATCACCCTTTGAAGGGCATGTAGACCTGTCTGACTCTGGTAGCAGTGTTTACCATTTGTATTTGGGAGGGGACACAGCTGGACATCTGTGACAAGCTTCCCATAAGTGTTTGAGTGTGTGAGATTTAAATGTATTTTTAGTGTGAGTCAGAGGTCTTAAAATGGAACACATTGTTTTGAAGTGTATGATACGGGATTACATTTGGGGTGGACAGATATATATATAGTCCAGTCCCAAGAAAATAGAGTGTGTTACTGTTATGATCTAAAGGGAAATTGTGAAATTTTGCTCTTGTGTGCTCTGTGCTCTGGTGTTTTCTGTGACACTCCCTCACTGGAGTCAGTGGTGAAGATTGAGGATCCTTAATTACTGACCTGGGTTTTAAGTGTGGGATGTCACATTATTGTTGGAAGTTGGATATTGGCCAGACATCACAGTATCCTTTGGGAAGTCTTCCATCCCTGGTAACTATTATATTGACAACACACCCCTTAGAGTTGACCCAGTAGTCATGGACTAAAGAGCACACATAGATAGCAATCTAACTTTTGACCATCATGTGTCTACAGTAGTGCCGAAATCATTCTCTGTTGTGCAACTTGTAAACAAAGGTATGGCATCTAAGTCCAAGGAAGTCATTGTTACACTATATTCGGCATTCATCAGACCTATCATTGAGTACCGTGCCCCCTTTGGTATGTACTTAACCAGGCATGTCCAACAGTTGGAATCTTCATATAGGTTCCTCACTAAAAGAATACAGGGTATAAGTAAAATGTCCTATGCAGACTGCCTCAAGACTCTATCCCTGTATTGTCTCCTACAGGCTTTTGAGGGGAGATCTATGCCTGGCATACAGGGCATTGTCAGATCTCACTCTGATGGACCTCCTGCATAGCCACAAAACAAACAGTACCAGGATTACCCATTACAAAGACTAAACTTTGCCTGTGATATAAATGGGACCTGCTGAAGAGACAATTATGTATCCCACAGACTACCCCTTCTATGGAATAGACTCCCTATCCATGTAAAGCAGAGTTCCTCCCTAACCCAATTCAAGTACAACTTGGACAATTGGACGGGAAACAGGAAATTCATTCCTGGCTTGACACCTATATCTCTAATTGACATAGGCAACCTGTAAATGGTTCATTTCCCAGGACCCTGCTTACATGTATCAAGGGTATCAGAACTTGTAAATATGGGATGCATGGCTAGGCTTAAAAAGGCCTTTATGATCATTAGCCTAGTAAACACCTATGCACCTAGTCAGCAAGCAGATTTTTGACAATTTTTGCAGACTACCTCTGTCCGTAATGGACATGGGTGCCACTGCAGGAGTGAATTTGTGATTTTCCATTCATTCATCCATATTGTACTTGAAAATTGTCTAAGAAGTACTATGCTTCATGTTAATAGGAGGCCTATTCCAGAGGAGGGACAATCTTTAGGACACATATTTTATTTTTATTTATTTTACATATTTGTTGACCGGGATAGTCTGAATGGATTCATGTCCATTTTCAGAGGAGGCCCAAGGAGAAAAGTTCCAGGGTATACAGAGTAAACAAAGTAATAAAGACAATATAACAGAGACAAAAATCCACAAATGCAATGCAGACAAATACAGGCATGATATTACAGTAAATACTTTGACAAGCAAAAATAGACAGGTTCTCGACAGTAGTTAGCACTAGTTACAGTCAGGAGAAAAAAAACAAATTAATAGTGACAGGTATTACATTTTTATTTATATTCATGAATGCTGGTTAGCCAGGCTTGTTACAGTGGCAGAGCCAGTTTAGTGCCAGATGTTGTTTGAGTTTAGTCTTAAATTGACTCAGGGAGGAGAGCATAGTAATGTCAGCTGGAAGCAGATTCCAGGCTCTACCTGGAGTTTGCAAAGAGAGCTTCCCCTGCTGTATTGTTGGTTTTGATTGTATGAATTAGAAGTTAGTTTGAGGATCTAAGCAGTCTCTGATTGTTTTGGGGGGGTGATAATATTTCTACGAGCTGGTGTATTGTCTGGATTATAGAGAATTTTGTTAGCTATGATCAGAAGGTTATATTATATGAGACTGGGAAATTCTAGCCACCCAAGCTCTTTGAGGTTGATGCAGTGGTGGGTTCTGCATGGCAGGCCAGTGGCAAACCTAGCAATGTGATTGTAACAGGTAGACAGTCTGTTTAATATTGACTTGTTTAGGTTAGACAGAAAGGGAGAAGCATATATAAGTGTTGAAATTAGGTGAGAGCAGGTAATGGCAATCCTAGCTGGAGGGGTTAGAAAGGCTTTTATTCTTTACCATGATCCAAGATTTTTATTGATGTTTTTTATTAATTGATTGACATGAAGTTCAAATTTTAGGTTATTGTCAATAATGACACCAAACAGTTTTGTAGAGGGGTCTGGGGAGATAACCATACCATCTTTTGCATTTATGGTGAAGGATAAAGTTCCAGACCTTTGAGTAGGTGAGAATAACAACATTTACATTTTTTTGGGATTTAATAATAGCCGGCGATCAGTGAGCCAGTTTTGTACAGTATTAAAAGTGGACTTGGTAGCAGACTTCATATCTGAAGGAGATGTAGCTGAGCAAACCAGGGTGGAGTCGTCAGCATATTGGATACAGCTGACATTTGGGATGACAGCATATTGGATACAGCTGACATTTGGGATGACAGCATAAAAGTCGTTAATAAAAACTGAGAACAGTAGGGGCCCTAATATGGAGTCTCGTGGTACTCCAATGGTGTTTGGTAGTAATTTAGAAAGCTTGTTGTGCCAGAGAACAGCCTGCTGCCTCCCAGTGAGGTAGGATTTGAACCATAGAAGGACTTTAGAATCTAAATAGAATGTTTGCATGGTGTGCAACAAAAGTTGGTGATCTACCATGTCAAATGCCTTGGAGAGATCCAAGAAGAGTGCTGATGAGATGTGATTATTGATACAGTTGCTGTTTATGGTGTTGGTAAAGGCCAGTAGGGCTGAGCTTGTACTGTGGTATGGACAAAAGCCATGTTAGGTATCGGCCATGTGGTGATTTTGGATTAGGTGGTGCATGAGTTGTTTGTGTATACGTTTTCCATTATTTTTGCAAGTGGTGAAAGTATAGCTATAGGTCTATAATTGGAGAATTCAGTGGAGGAACCTCCTTTATGTATTGGGATAACATGGAACGTTTTCCAAATGGTGGGAATTTTTGCCTCTGCTATGGTACAGTTAATTAGTATTGATATTGGATAGGCTATGGCATCAGCTGATTTTTTTAAGGTATTCAGCAGGAAGTTGGTCAACAGAGAGAGTGGTGGGTTTTCATTTTTTGATAAGGGTACAGATGAGTGATGTGGGCACAGGTTGGAAGCTAAATGAGAGTCTATTAAAAGGGGTGGTATTGTCAGGGCCGGGGGAGCTAGGAGGCAGTTGGCTTGCTAGGGTTTGAATTGTTTCAGTAAAGAAACGGTTGAAATTGTCTGAGTCATCTTCCAGAGATTTATCAATGAAACCAGTGGGGATGGGAGTGGATGTCTTTCCCTGATGGAGTAGGTTATTCAGACCCGCCCAGAACCTCTGAGGATTGTTCTGGTTAACTGTCTGCCATTTACTGTAGTATTGTTTTTTTGTCATTTAGAATTGATTTTTTGGTATCATTTCTGACATGCCTGTATTTAACATGATCCAGGGGGTCTTTAGTGAAGCGCCATCGAGCCCATAATTTGTTTCTATTATTGATTTTTTTGCCTGGACTCTTTAGTAAGCCATGGTGCTGTAGTTGCTTTTGTTTGCTTTGAGCAGACAGGTACATGCAGATCAAGGATTTCTAGAAATTTATTGTTAAAATATACTACTGCCTCCTCTAGGGGGAGGAGTTTTAGCATAGACCAGTTGCAGGAGATAAGTTCCTGCTGGAATTTGGCTTGATCAAAGTCTTTATTGTGCCTGACTTTCCTGAGTATGGGTGGTTGTCAGTTAACTTTTTTGCTTAACTACATAAGCGAGGAAAGGTACCCACAGTGTACAGTTGGGGATTACTATTTACAAGCACCCAGTCAAGTATACTTTCTTTTTGGTTGGGTTTACCTAGCCTGGTAGGGGTGGTTATAATTTGTGTAAATACATGCAGATTGATGTGTGTAGAGGGGGATTCTGAGGAACAGGTGCCCCAATCTATATTAAGGTCACCCAGCAGTAGGGTTTCTTGGGGGTAATGACATGATAGCCAGTGAAGGGTATCTTCCAGTGTGGCTATGTTATTGCCCGGAGGAATATTCATGCAGATGATGTTAATGCATTTACTTTTGTTAAGCTGCAGGTTAGTGGCAAGAATCTCAGAGTTGTTAATCTGAGGTGGTTGATTAACATCTCTGGTCAGATTCAACTCAGATTTATACAGTATAGCTACCCCACCCCCCCTCCTGGAAGCACGATCTAGCCTGTGTATATTGCGCCCAGGAGGTAACACCTCATTGTCAGTAGTGTTAGGCTTTAGCCAGGTCTCAGATAGACAGAGCATCTCAGGGAAGTGTACAGCCAGGAGAGAATGCAGTTCAAGATGATCTATTCATATCAGTTTTCAGGTTTAGATTCTTGGCATGACCCTTGTGCAGTTAGTTTTGTGAATATGCAGCATTCTCATCAGGGCACATTATTGAGTGTTTTCCTTAAGATTTTGGACATAAGTAAAAATACTTTGTGATTATCCTTTGCTGAGGTGGCTATTTTAGTCTTGTGTTTAGCTTTTGAAGACTTGACTAGCCCCTGATTTGCCTGTGAAGACTAATGAGGGATTTTTTTCTTTGTTGTGCAAAATCTTTGTTACTCCTAGACAGGAATTTCTTCTATATGTTGTACAGTCTACTTATGCCAGGGGTCCACCATGGTGCCTTGTTTTTCTGGCTAGACCTGGGTTACGTTCGGTCAGGTACTGGCGTTTCTATGCAGTGGTTTAAGTGGTTGCACAGGGCATCCACGTGTACTTCTGCATATGTGTCCATGTTTTTGAGTTTGGGGGAGCTTTAAAATTACCTCTGCTATCATGAAATAGAAAGAAATTTCCCTTGGAAAATTTCTATAGGGTTTTAGGGTTTGATGTGAGTTCTAACGTTATATTTATTTCAGAGGAAATTTATGATCTCATCTTACAAATGAGGATATTACACTGGGGGGGGGTGCAATGCTCCCCCATGTTTGTAAAAACTATGTCAAAGATATTTGACCTCCTAGTGGGAGTGTAGACCAGCTGCTCCAGAGTATTTGCACTGCAAAGTCCAGGAATTTCTGCGCCTGCATGTTTGTGGTCATGATTGTTTCCCTGTTTATGGAGGAGGAGGAGTTTATACATTTATTTATTTATTTACATTTGTTAACTGGGTAGTTTCCGACTGAGCAAGTAGGCCATTTTCCTTGGAGACCCAGGGAGAAAAGCTCCAAAACAGTAGCAATTAGTTAAGAGTCCAAGTAGTCATGAACACAAATATTAGCAAAATGTGCAATTAACAAATTTACATAAAAGACAATTAGTCAGGAAAACATATAGTATAATATAATGCAGAGACATACAAAAATCTGAAAGAGAATAAGCATGTCTGGTTGAACAAAACATAGGATTACAAGCACTAGCTGCTTAAAGATGCTGAAGAGAGGTACATGAGAAGGGAGTTGGGAAGTAATAGGAGAAAGAAACTAGCCAGGAGCAATACAGGGGCAGTGCCAGTTGCTATTGAGATAATCTATCGTTCATCTTGTATATGTGAATAAGACAATGAGGCTTTGGTGTTCATTTAAGTACTTTATTACATACAAACACATCAGGATGGATATCAGGAACATTACACTTAAATAAACTGACTGACTAACACTTGCATGCTTACATCTTGACTGCTCACTACAAAATGCCACTCTTGCTTGCACGTGCTCAGTACGTATATGCATGTGCCTGCTGACTGGAAAGCTTCTTAAAGGTATATCGCACACTCTGATCTACATCCTCCCTCTTTACTGAGATGTCTTGCAATGATAATGATATTTGAATAGACATGCAAATTATACAGACAATAATAAACAAAATAGCATTCATGTCTAGGCTGCGGTGTATCTAGAACTAGGTCTGGAAATGTGACCTGATCTTGTAATGTAATACGACAGAGTTTAGTTACAGGGACAGTCACAGGTGAGTGTTCTTCATTAGGACTATCAGAGATATTCTCAGGAACAGGGATATCTGCTGGAATGTCCTCTGGAACTGTAACACTGAATACGTCACTCTGAGAACTAGAGTCTTTATCACAGGCAAGATGCCGTAGCACTGGCTCGGACACCGGTACTAAATGTTTCCGATTCCACCTAAAGTCTATTCTCTGTGATTCCACAATGTATGATCTTGGCTCTTTACACAAACTTTTCACAAATCCAATCAAATCAGAACCTTTTGCTGTCTACCTCCTCACTATCTCCCTTTCTTGTAATGGATTGAGCAGTTTGCTTGTCTTATCATAATAGGACTTCTGGGGCAAACACTTTTTCAGGAGTTGAGCTTTCACTGCTTTGCTGTTCTTAACACATGGAACCAACAAATTGCTACTGATAGGTAGTGTGGTTCTGGTTTGTCTCATCAAAAGTCTCTGGGCAGGCGAACCAAGATGGCTATCACTAGGAATATTGCTAAGATTCAGGAGATTTAGAAAAACATTGGTATCGTCTCATTTTGATTTCTCTAACAGTTGTTTTGCACTTTGAACTGCACATTCTGCCAAGCAGTTTGACTGCAGGTATTCAGGACTACTCATAATGTGAACAAAATCTCATGTTTCAGCAAATCTTTTGAACTGCTGACTTGTAAACTGCACACCATTGTCAGAAATTAATTTGTGCAGACTACCACGGATGACAGTACTGGACGTAAGGTTAGGAAGTAGGTCAATCTCTAACCAATTTGAATAAGAGTCTACTAATACAAAGTAATGTTGACCATTCCACTCAAAGATATTTGTGGCTACTGTCAACCAAGGTAGTTCAGGAATCTGGCTTAACTAAAGTGGTTATTTTTGCTGATGCAGTTTAGTACTATTTCCAACAGAACAAGATGAAATTTCTCTCAATATCTTTTGACATAGAAGGCCAAAATACTAGTCGTCTTGGCCTTCTTTTGGTAGAATTAATTCCTGAGTGGCCACAATCAAGATCTTAATGTACTATTGTGCAGGGTTTGTGGAACATTCACTTTTACACCATTCATGATGATACCATTGTGAGACAAAATCTCATCTCTGTAAGGAAAATACTGCTGCACTTCTACTGGTAAACAAGACTGGTTAGAAGGCCATCCTTGACTGACGAAGTGGGTAAGCTTCTGAAGACTTGGATCTGAATCTGTGTGACTTCTAAGCTCATCGAGACTCATGGAAGAAAAAATTCTCACTTCCTTGACTTCAAAATCAGGTTTCTCATTTTCATTCTGTTTAGTGTTTTTTTTTTAGGTGATCTGGATAAAGTATCAGCACGATAAAGAAGTTTGCCTTTTGTGTAAATATAATTTAAATTGTACTTTTGCAATTTGTGGATCATGTTTTGCAACCTAACTGGAGTTGTGCGCATTGGTTTTCTCAAAATAGTTACTAGAGGTTGGTGGTCAGTCTCATTTTGAATAGGTCAGCTATAAATATAATCATGGAACTTTGAGCATGCAAACACAATTGCCAAGAGTTCTTTCTCTATCTGAGCATATTGCATCTCGGTTTGGGTTACATTTCTCGATGCAAAGGCTACTGTTCTACCCTCTTGAAGAATGACTGCATCAAGACCAAACTTAGAAGCATCACAGGAAAGACTTACTTGTTTGTGCACATCATAGTATCTTAAAGTAGGTGGACTGGCAGTTTTCTGTTTCAGGACATCAAATGCTCTTTGATGATGTCCTGACCAGGACCAAGATGCATCTTTGCATGCCAGCTTTCTGAGTGATGCTGAAAGTCAGTTTAAAATCTGGAATGAACTTGCCTAGATAGTTGACCATGCCAAGAAAATGTTGTAGGGCTTGGACGTTGTCTGGAGCTGGCATCTCAAGAATTGCTGTTTGCTTGGAAGGATCTGATCATAAGCCTGAACTGGTAAACAAATGACAAAAATAAGTAACTTCTTGTATCCTGAATTTGCATTTATGTGGATTCAGCTTAAGATTGACTTCATGAGCTCTGTCTAAAATTGTTTTGAGGCTTCTATCATGTCTGATTTCACCATTGCCTCCTACAAGAATATCATCTACTATAATAGCACATGGATAGCCAGAAAAAAAGTTGCTCCATTGCACATTGAAAGACTTCAATGGCCGAATTTATTCCAAATGGCATTCTCAGAAATCTGTACCTTCCGAATGGTGTTCTAAATGTGGTTAGGAATGAAGATTTTTAGTCAAGCAAAATTTGCCAAAATGAACGTTTGCATCTAAGACTGAAAAACTGTGGCATTTGGCAAAAGAGCAGCAATTTCTTCGACTGTGTGCATTGGACAATGAGGTCATTTTAGTATGTTGTTCAAGTCTCTTGGATTAGTACATATTCTAATATCATCTGATCTTTTTTTATAAGTTACCACCATGGAGGATACTCATTCAGCTGGGTCTTCAACAGGACAAATTACTCCTGTCTAGCTCATCCTTGACTCTGTTCTGCATAGCTATTGGAACGTTCCGTGCTGGTCTGATAACTGGGCTTACTCCAGGGCCTAGCTTCATGGAGTACACAACTGGGAGTTTGCCTAGTTTGTCTTTGAAAAGATCAGCATAGACAGAAAAAATAGAATGGGTGAAATTTGCGCTATTATCCTTCAAGCTTACATGGTGGATTTCCTTATTAAATGAAAGCAGTCCCATTTTCAAGCTGTCTCTGAGGCCTAATAATGACGGCATGTGTCTTTTGACTACATAAAATTTCAAGTCATAGCTCTTTTCAGCAGAGTAACATGAAAGCACTGCTGAGCCTTCAGTTTGACTTTCGACACCACCATAACGAACAATGTTCACACACTTCACCAAATCAAGCTTCTCACCAACTTTTACTCTAGCAAATGTTCCTGCTGACATAACACTGCACTTTGAACCAGTATCAGCTTTGAGTTCTATGGGTCTCCCATTAATCCGAACAGTACAAAATACATTATTTTTTTGCCAACATTGCATTGACTGTTTCACCAAGCACAGACACACCATCATCATAAAAGTAGGGTCACAGCTTTCTAGTAGATCAAATTGCCTCTTTGAATGCTCTTTTTAATAAAAGAATGAACCTCTTGATTTACAAAGCCTTTTGAAATGATTCCACTTTTTACATTTGTGGCACTGCTGCCCAAAAGCTAAGCACTTTTCTCTTTTGGGTTCATGATTACCACCACAATTGCAACAGCTGACTATGAGGCTTGGTGGGGGTACATTCTTTGATTTATCTGACTCACCCTTGTGCTTCACTGAGCATGCTCTAGAACTTGCTAGAAAAGCTCTGTGTTTCACTGAAGCTGCCACACCTTTGGGCCTGTACATTTTAACCACTTGCTGCATACCATCTACATTAGCACTGGAAGCATGTTTTTCTCATTTGTAAGCATATTTGTGGGCTTTTCTGAGAGATCATATATATGACAAATCTCTATGGCTTTATTCAAAGTTAAATCACTGTATTCAAGCAAAATCTTTCTCACTGCATCATCTTTAATACCACATACAAGCCTGTCTTTTATGAACTCATCACTCAAATCACCAAATCTGCACGTGTTAGCCTTGTTTCTCAAGTCAGTTATATATGCTGCAAAAGTTTAACCAGATTTTTGATCCCTTATGTAAAATGTGTCCTTCCATTGTAATATTCATTTGATGGTTACACATTTCTCTAAATTTATGTTTTAAACACTCAGGGTTTTCCCGCATTTCAACCGGTACCACTATGCATACACAGTAGGTGCACACACAAATGAACACTCTCTTTCAGTGGCTAAATTAAGCAGAATAAATGCCTCTGTAAGTGCATCTTTGTCAGAAAAAGCAGCCTGTATGAAAATATTGTACTCTTGCACAAACACTCTCCAATTATCTGCAATATTGTTATCAAACACAAGCAGACCTTATTTGAGAAATCCTTCTGACATGCCAACAAATTATGCGTAAACACAATGCAAATATGGCCCTTGTAATTATGTATGGACATGCACACACACCAGATACTCATAATAAGATTGAAATGCACAAGAAACTCTTTGAAAGACTGTATTTTGCAAAATATTCTTTGCAATGGCTGTGCTTTGCAACATAACTGTACTGAAATACTACACACACTTTCCAACACGTTACACACTTCAGATACTTCAAATAGTTTTAGGTAATATGAAAAAGTACCATATAATGAAAAAATTTGGTTGTTTCCCATTTTTATTTTTCCCATTTTTATGCATTTTATGTGATTTGGATATTGTTTCAAATGTTTTCATAATTATTTCATTTTTATCAATATATCACAGTTTCAGACATTTTGCCTAATTAAAAACTTGTTTTGAGCATTCTGAGTGCTTTGATTTATATTTGTTGAGTAAAAAATCATTTAAGCGAGTTTTAGTACCTGGAATTCATTTCTGACCTGTTTGCGAGTGGTTTGAGCAGTTGAGGATGATCCACTCCTGTATATTCCACCAACATTAACTGTACGCCTCATGGTTTTGACTCTGGATCTCATTCTGACACCATGTCACTTGTCTTGTATAGCTGACTAAAAAGATGAGGCTTGGATTTTTGTTTAAGTACTTTATTACATACAAACACATCAGGATGGATATCAGGAACATTACACTTAAATAAACTAACTGACTAACACTTGCATGCTTACATCTTGACTGCTCACTACAAAATGCCACTCTTGCTTGCACGTGCTCAGTATGTATATGCATGTGCCTACTGACTGGAAAGCTTCTTAAAAGTATATCACATACTCTGATCTACATAATCATTTAGGCTTTTTTTAAATGAGGACATGCTGGGATTGTTTCGGATGTACTGAGGAACAGCATTCCAGTCCTTAAATAGTTTATAAGAATAGATGGAGTTGCCATGGTAGTTGTGAGACTAGATAACTCTTAGCATTAGTCTGTCACAAGACCTAAGGGACCTGAAATTAAAGTTAAGTTGAACCAGGCTTGAAAGTGCAGGGCAGTTACTGGGGTTGTTTATGACTTTATGGGCAAAGGTAAGTTGGTTTAGTATTAACAGGTTGGGAAATTCCAGACAGTTGAGTTGTTGAAGAATGGAGCAATGATGAGTTTTATGGGGTTTATTGGCAGCAAACTTAGCTATTTTGTAATAGCAGGACTCTAGGTTATTAGGGTCAGTCTTACATAGGCTGGTGAAGATATGTGAGCAGTAGAGTAGGCTAAATAGTAAGTGAGATCTAGGTGTGGCTAGTCTGGCTTGGTGTACAAGGTATGGTTTGGCCCTATATAGAACTCCCAGTTTGGTGTGCACTTATTTGATTGTTAGGGAGATGTGTTTATCAAATTTCAGTCTATCATCTATAATAACTCCTAAAATCTTGGTCTGATTTGTAGGTTCAATTTTTGTACTGTTAGACGAGTGAATAGAGAGAGGTAGTGAGCTGAGCTTGGATGATTTGTTTGTGAAAATCATTAACTTAGTCTTGCTTGGGTTTAGGATGCGTTGATGGTTGGAGAGGTAATTTTCAATGTCCTGGGAAGATTTTTGCATTTTGTGTTGAAGTTCTTGGAGGGAAAGGGCTGAGCAGATAAGAGAAGAATCAAGTTGGGTGGCGTAAATTACATTGTTGGTAAATATGACAAAGAGGAAGGGATCAAGTATGGATCCTTGGGGTACCCCAGTGAATCCTGGTAGCAGCAGGGAGAATTTGTTCTCCCATTTTGTAGACTGTTTTTGGTTAGACAGATAGCTGTGGAACAATGTTAGGCATGATGAATTGACATTAAATGTTGCAAGTTTGTTGAGTAGCAGTTTGTGGGATATGATGTCAAAGGTTTTTGACATATCCAGGAAAATTGCTGACACTAGCTGTCCTTCATTTTTGAGGTGACGAATAATATCAGTAAAGGTTATTAGTGCTGTATTTGTACTATGTTTAGGTCTGAAGCCATGCTGAGAATTGGATAGCAGGTTGTTAGTGGATAGGTAATTCATGAGTTGTTGGTGTATACATTTTTCTAGGACTTTGGCTATGGAAGAGAGGAAGGCAATGGGTCAGTAGTTTGAAATATCTCTAGAGGGACCACCCTTGTGGAGGGGTATGATGTGAGAAATTTTCCAGAGGTGAGGCACATGCTGTCTTGAGACAGAGTAATTGATTAGAATGGATATGGGGTAGGCAATGGATGGAGCAGATGGATGGAAAATATGACAACATACGTATAATGAAGCCTGATAAAGGTAATGGGGTGGTGATAGTGGATAACAATGATTATGTCAGCATTATAATGACTATGCTGATGGAAGATAACTAAGTAGAAAGTAGTATTAATGAAATTAACATTGCCCATCAAAAATTGGATCTTATTTTGGAGGACATGTTGTTTTAGGGTGAGATATCCGAAGTGGATTTCAATTTTATGAGTAATCCTTACCCAATGGTTAGTGGTATTTTTGGAATACCCAAAATACATAAAAGTTTGGATAATGTAAAATTTAGACCCATTGTAGATGGCAAAAGGAGTAAAACATGTTTTATTAGTAAATATTTAGACAATCACTTAAAGCCAGGATTGAAGATGTTTCCCTACATTACCAAAGATTCTTGGAATTTTTTGGATAGGCTTAAAGGTTTGAAAACTAATAACAGCATTATTTTTCTAACTATTGATGTTTGCAATTTATTTACGGTCATTCCACATGACATTGAATTATCTTGGTTAGAACATCAGTTGGTGGAGACCGGTATATTTGATCAGGATCAAATTAATGTATATGTTAAACTTATGGAGGCAGTACTACATAACAACTATTTGTATTTTGAAGGACACTTTTTCAAACAACGTACTGGGGTGGCTATGGGGGCTGCATGTGCCTCTATATACGCCAATTACATCATGTCCTATTGGGAGCAAAAATATGTCTTTGGTAGTGAATTTAACAAGTATATAAAATTATTCACCCGATTTTTGGACGATATATGTATTGTTTGGGAAAGTGATGTGGAAGTACTTGATGCATTTTTTAAATACATTAATAGTACAGTATGGTTTCTAAAGTTTACATATGAATATAATGTTGATACCATTACATATTTAGATGTGAGAATTACCATGGATAGAACACATTGTAGGATGAAATCTACTATTTACAGGAAACCTACATTTTCAAATTCTTACCTTCAGTACAATAGTTGGCATCCAAGTCACCAAAAAAGAGCCATTGTCAAGGGGCAAAGGGTGAGAGCAGCCAGGATGGTTAGTGAGCATGGTGATTTTTGTGGATGAACTAAACTATATGATTAAATTATTCTTAAACAGAGGTTATCCTAAGGAATTATGCATGTAATTGTTTAATGAAATTATAAACAAAAGAGAAAATGTTTTTTACAAACCTATTCTTAATTATGATAATACAGTTAATTATGAGACAATGTCCACAACACGAAACAATTTGGGCAACTTTTCATTATTATATATCACCACATTTAATAGGGATACTGATTGGCTAACACGGATGGTAAACAAAAATTGGGGTATTTTAAAATTGGATAAAAACGTGGGAGTAAGATTTTTGTGTGGGCCTAAATTTATATTCAAGAAGGATTTGTCATTTAAAGACATTTTTGAAAGATGTTCTCTGGTCAAAGATCCACCAGCTAGTAGGAAGTGTGGGAATTTCAAATGTGGAAGATGTTCCACTTGTCCACATATATTATTAACCAGTAAAAATTTTATGATCAATAAATATCATATAACTATTTTGGGGCATTTTTATTGTTATGTTCAAAATGTGGTATACCTGGCTAAATGCCAGGAATGTCCGTTTTTTATGTGGGAAAACATGTAGGCATTTTAGAGAATGAATCAGGGAACACATTTTGGATATTAAACATCAAGTCCACTGATGCCTTAGCAAGGCACATAGCTGGTAATACTGGTCATTGTTTTAAATTTTGTGTGTTGCAACAAATTAAGGGTGATCAACAAGGCAGGATTTTGGATATACATCTAGATATATGTGAACTAAAATGGCAACTGAGATTAGATGCGCAAAGTTATCCTGGTATCAATGATTGTATAACCATTAAACCCTTACTTAAGCTCAAGTATATTTTAGGCTAAAGTTATGGGTATAGGATTATTTACCATGTTTAACATAATTACAGGTATTATAATATTACCTTATTAGTATTATATTGACTTGTTATATTCAGGTTATGAGGTTTTATGCATTTTTTTTATTTTTTTATTTCCTTTTAATATTAATCTAATAGTAATCAATTAAGTTTTTTTAATTGTTTTATTGTTTAATTGATTTTATTGATTAATAAGCATTGATATATATAGGATGGTTGTTACTTAGATAATTTTATTCTGAAGAAGTCCAGGTAACAGGATGAAACCTAGGTCAATTTCGTTGTTCATTGTTTTTTTTTTTTGGTTCGTGGTGAACAACAAATTCCATTTTGGTGCTTGGACTATGTTCTTCTCACAGAGTCGTTGATTTGTTAGTGACCAACAACTAGTTCAGCAAGAAATAAAGTTAGAAGATCACATACAAGAGTGGTCAACATGCAACTCAGGTAGACTTCATCCTAGTAAGGAAAGGGCACTAGGGTAGAATCAGTGATTGCAAAGTCATCCCCAGTAAAACAGTCAGCCCATAGCATTAACCACTGGTTGCCACAATCAGCCACAAGCAGTGGTCAGAGAAGGGTCTAATGTTAACAGAGACTAGGCTGAAGATCTAGAACTTGATTGAAGGGAAATCATAATAGTTCATGGAAACACTCAAGGCTCTAGTACTTCAGGAAAAAGAGCAAATAGGTTGAGTTGAAGAAGAATGGTCATGTCTCAAAACAACATGTGTGAGGACTATAAAACAGATATGCAACCATGCCAGATAAAGAAATAAGGAACATAAATCTGGTGCTGGAATGTAGAATGCAGGAAGTCATAAAAAGAAAGAGGGAGTGCAGGAAAAGTGGGTGATAGAAAAGATAGACTGGGTTAAAAAGAAATAAATATTGGCTAACACAGAGGCTAAGAGAGCAGTTACAATAGCAAATAATGACATCCAATAAACCTGCTTTAAAGACTGCACAAAGAAACGCTATTGGGTTGAAAGGCAGACAGACAGATAAAGATACCCTTCTTAAGGTAAGTTGGTAACAACCTGTTCAACAGTCAATAGGACATCAAAGTCATACAAAAGAAGTACTTTCAGCAACTTCTAAATGAAGAAAACTCCGGTGATGCTGGACTGCCCCAGACACAGCTTACAATGAAAGAAGAGGAGGACAAGCCCACACTAGACATTGTAAGAACAGGACTAAGGAGAATGAGGTCAAGGAAAGCAGCAGGCTCAGATGAAGTCATGGCAGACAAGATCAAGATGTTGGCTGAGGTACGGGAGAAATGGTGCCAGATGATGATCATAACATCATGGAGAGAAAGGCATATTCCACCTAACTGTAGTACATGTATTCTAGTACCAATGTATAAGACCAAAGAGGACATTCACAAATATAGACAGTATACAGGTTTTAAACTCTTGTCACAAAGTGCTAAACTTTTGGAGGCAGTGATTTATAAGTGAATATGCAGAGCAGTAGAAAATAAGATATTAAATGAACAGTTTGGATTTAGATCTGGATACAGCACTCTCAGCTCAATGTTGACAGTGAGACAGACTGTCTTGCAAAGCTAGAGATGAGGAAAGAGTCGAAATGGGCATTCCTAGTTTTGGAGAAAGCATATGACAAGGTCCCAACAAAGCTGACTTTTGGCAGTCCTGTGATTCTTTGAAGTTCTAAAAACATTTCTAGAATTAGCACAAGATGGTTGTTTAGATGACATTAGGACAGTGTCCTAATGGAGAGGTTTCTGGGGCTTGAAGTCTGAGGTTGCAAGGTAGAAAGTTCTCCTGCATGATCTTAATGCTTGTTCTTTTTAAAGAAGGATACAAGGGGGCAGAATACGGGATGGGGGGGGGGTCTTAACTTTCTTTTTTAAGTGAAGCTAGGGCCTCTCAGCCAACCTGGCCCATTCCACCACCAACTACATGGACCCTAGGCAGCTGCCTAGATCGTCAAGTGCTGTATCCAGCTCTGCTCATGATAGTTACTTTTCACAGTCTCATGTTAAATAAATATTCCATTCCCCATCCAAATGACAATTATTTTTCGATTAGCTGGCTACTACAGCAACCGATAAACTTTCATTCCCCATTCAGATGACAGTTCAAAGACCGTCATAAATCTGGAAACATTCCACATACTTTCTAAATGGAGCTATACATTCACATAAATAGCAATGCCTGTTTTACCTGACAAGTATACTCAATAAACAGAAAACAACTATGCTCCCCTATTTCTACTTATGCAACCATATATCATCATGTACTTCACAAACCCTCTGCTCATATGTATCTAACAATTCTTATTACAACAATCATAACAAGCCATGGCTGTTCATATTTTAGCCTAACCATATTACTTATATCGATGCCTTACTCATATTGCAGCCTATGCATATTACTTCTAACAGTGCCTATTTATATAGCAGTTTAATAATCAATCAAACATGGCCATACTTTCTAGTCTTAATTTTATATACAGGTAACTGCACAATGTTTAAAAAAATATATATAAATAAATTAATCTGAACACTTCTTATGTTCATAGATGTATACTAAGCTGATGATCACCATGACCTTTATATGCCTAGCTGTACACCCCAAACCAATTATGTCCCTATATATAATGGACATTTATTAGGAGGGGCATGCTAGTTAGGAAGTTTCCAGATATTATGTTGTGGGTTATGTTAGTCTAGGCATCACTGTCTGCCTATGTCTATTCGAGACATGGGGGATAGACCCAAGGTGAATTTCCATTTTTCCCATCCATTGGTCAAGGTTACACATAACTAAAGTTAGGGATGGGCTCTGATTCAAGTGGATGGGGACTCTCTTCCAGAGGAAGGGAATCCTCTGAGATACATATGTATCTTGCCAGCATGTCTTATTTATGTCACAACCAAAATTATCTAGTACTTCTAATGCTGTTCATTTTGAGGATGTGCAAAAGGTCCATCAGAGCTGGATCCAAGGATGCCTTGTATGCCAGGAATAGAGAGCCTGTCAGAAACCTGTGGGAGACTGGGTATAGAAATAGGAGTTTAAGGCAATTTATGTAGAGCAATGTGTTTATACCCTGGAATCTCATGGTAAGGAACCTTTTTGGGTGTTCCAGCTGTTGCATATGTCTGGTCAGGTATATGATGAAGGGGGAATTACAGTTAATGATGGGTCTTATAAGGGCTAAATAAAGTGTCACTGTGACATATTTGGAACTGGATGCCATGGCCTTAAATATAAGTTAGGTAAGATAGAATGATATTCTTACTACCTTGGCCATATGTTGTCAAAGGTCAGATTACTGTGTACATATTTCCAGATCCCTGACTATCAGGTCATCTCTTAAGGGTGTCTTATCAATGAAGTAATTAGCTTAAGAGGTAGTTTTCTCAAAAGACACTGTAATGAATTTCTTGGCATGGATTTATAATCCATGAGCTTGGCACCAATCATTTGTCTGTGCTAGACCCTCTTGTGTCATGGGGAAATCTATAAAAGATCCCAATTTGCAGTCGTCTACAAACTTGGTCAGTCTAAGGCCTTTGACATTAGCATTTCCCTCCAAGAAGTAGATAGATGCCAGGTAGGAGCAGTCCCAGCAAGGATCCCTAAAGTATGCTGCTGGTGACCAGTCTCTTATTGGAGCTGGTCTCAGCAATCCTAACTTTCTGGGTCCTGTCTGAGTCAGCTGGTAATTTAATGAGTTATGTAGGGGATAATGCCCAGTTCAGTGAGTTGGTCAACTATACCTGAGTAGGGTATTTTATCAAACATCTTAGCCAGGTTGAAGTAGGATGTATGCACTGTTTTCCCCACATCCATTGCTTTGGTAACCTTCTCAAATAAGTCCCTCAGATTTAGAATGGATGACTGTTCCATGACAAAGCCAGACTGGGTGGGTCCGGTGTCTTATGGTTGCTTATGTCTTTTTTGATCATTTCCATGATAATTTGTTCCATGATTTTGCATATTAGACTAATCACTCTAAGAGGTCTGTAGTTTTCAGGGATGGTTGATGGTCCACACTTGTGAAGAGGGATAACCATTGCAGTCCTCCATTTTCAAGGTCCTAAGCCTGTTTTGAGGCTATAGTTGAAAAGTTACTCAAGTGGGCTTGATAGGTCATGTTTCAGTCTATTTTGGAGGCATCCTGGAATATTGTTGGAGCACACTGAGGTTGTGCTTTCAGCCTTAGCATGTGCTGCCAGGACCTCCTCCCTGTTAATAGTTGGGGGGGGGTGTACAAGTAGGTATTTGATGAAGTAGGCAGTGGAGAGTGAGGATGACATTTGAGATGACTATGTCAGACAGCAAATGCACTATGCTGCTCTGCTTAGTGAAGGTGGCACCATTAACCATCTGTTCTGCATACTGATGTGTGCTGCATTTGAGGTTTTGGACATAGCTGTAGAGGACTTTGGTTGTCCTTCACTGAGGCTGTCTTGACTTCTAATTGGCCCTGTGGGACTTAAGTATTACTCTTAGTTTCCTGTTTAGTTTAATTAGATAGCTTCTATCATTATACGAATTGCTCTTCCTGATTGTAACCATGACTTTTTCATTTTGTTATATACCCTTTTAAAGATAGGATTCCACCAGTCTGGTTTGTTTTTAGAGTTTGTTTTGAGCTTACTTCTAGTAGGTGCAGCAGCCTCTATACAGCCATTTTAATGGTTGTACATGGTCTCTGTGAACAATTCCGCATACGCTGCTGTGAACTTGGGTTTGGAGGGGCGTCAAATTTTGACAATCTTTCACTTAATATGATGTAGTTTGCTTTGGAATAGTTCCTAACTATTACTGGGCTTGCTGGGGTTACAACGTCGATTTTTATTTTGAAGGCGATAATGCTGCAATCCGACCTCACCAGTAAGGATGTGGCATGGGGGTGTGGGTTAGGGAACATAGGTGCAGCAATCTGTCATACTGGTGAGCACCAGGTCCAGAATGTTTGAACCACTGGTGGGTGTGTGCACTATCTGGTCAATGACATACCTCTCAACCTCTTAGCACAAGAAATCTGGACAAAGCAGAAGTATTACTCTTAGTTTCCTGTTTAGTTTAATTAGATAGCTTCCATCATTATACAAATTGCTCTTCTTGATTTTAACCATGACTTTTTCATTTTGTTATATACCCTTTTAAAGATAGGATTCCACCAGTCTGGTTTGTTTTTAGAGTTTGTTTTCAGCTTACTTCTAGTAGGTACAGCATCCTCTATACTACTACAAGCCCTTCTGTGTTGGAAAGAAGCCTTCTAGCTTATCAGTGGGAGTGGTAAGCACTAGGTAACCTATCTACCACAGGAGGAGTGGTTTCTGGCCCAGAAATTATAGTTTATTGGCCGTTTGGGAAGCTTTTCCATCTCTTTCAACCTTCTGATTTATAAGACTGTGTTTGCACTTGTTTCCTGCTTTTCCTGTTACTAGTCTAGTCCAGGTACAGATTTGCTGTATCCAGGACTCTTTGTAAGCTTCTGAGCCCCCAAGCCTTTCCGTGCTGGAGGGAAGCCTTCTAGCTTATCAGTGGGAGTGGTAAGCATTAGGTAGCCTATCTACCACAAGAGGAGTGGTTCCTGGCCAAGAAATTGTAGCTATTGGCCGTTAGGGCAGTTTTTTCCATCTCTTTCAACTTTCTGGTTTAAAAAACGCACTTCCACTTGTTTCCCTCCTTTCCTGTAACTAGCCTAGTCCAGATACAGAGTTGCTGTATCCAAGACTGTTGGTAAGCTTCTGAGCCCCGCAAGCCTTTCTGTGTTGGAGGAAAGCCTTCTAGCTTATCAGTGGGAGTGTAAGCACTAGGTAGCCTATCTACTACAAGAGGAGTGGTTCTTGGCCCAGAAATTGTAGTTTATTGACCATTTGGACAGTTTGTCCATCTCTTTCAACTTTCTGGTTTAAAAGACCACATCTGCGCTTGTTTCTCATCTTTCCTGTAACTAACCTACTGGGAAGCACTAGAAAGCCTTAAACTGATACAAGCCTTCTAGCTTAGAGTGATTAAGTATCAGTTTTCTGTACTTTCTTGCTGTACTTAACTGTTTTCTGCCTAAACATTGATTTTCAAGCGTTTATTGTGATTCAAAAGCTTGTTTTTTTCACATGTACTTATCTGACTGCCTGCACTTTTAAAAAAGTCATTTTTTGTTTAAATAATTTGTTTAACTGTTGTAGGCTACACACTAAAGTGCGATAGCCTTTTCTGATCATTTGTAGTCATTTAAAGCTGTTTTAAGTGTATTTTTTTACTGTTTTTGCCTTATAATTTCAAAAAAACAAAAAACAAAAACAAAAAAATTCCTTGTTTCCCGCCTTTCTAAGCTAGTATAGTCCAGTTTTCAGGCTAGTGCTGAATTCAGGGCTGTGTTACAAGTTTCTGAGTTGTCCATACCTTACTTGGATAGAAGGAAGTTTCTCTGTTCACCTGTGAGAGAGGGGAGCTTTGAGCAGCCAATCTGTCCCTGGAGGAGTGGTTCCAGCCCAGAAGTTCGTAGTTTATTGGCCATTTTGGAATAATTTCTCTCTCTTTCATTTTCCTGCTATAAAAACGCGTTTGCGTGGTTTTGTGCGCCGGGCAGTGCCGGTTAGCTAGGGTTAAATTATTCCTGGCTCCAATAAGTCTCCTCTTCAGTTTTTCCCTTAAAACTAGTCTAACTCTCAACCTAAGCACTCAAAAAGCATCCTACAGCCCAGCACTTGCTCAGACCTAATAGCAAGCACTAATATACCCTGACACTTGATTGCCCAGCAGGGCAAGGCTCATTATTCACCCATCACCAACCAAGCAACTAAGCAACTCACTCTACTATTGAGGCATGACCAAAGGGCAATTTCAGGTGTAATCTCCAGTCCAGGTGGTGAATCTGGGTATCCTGAGGCAGTGTTACAACTGCTTCAAGTACACAGACAACCTTCTCCTCCTACCACAAAACACTAACATATGCGAGAGTTGCAATTATACAGCCAAACTGGAGGCTAAGCTGTCTCCACCCAAGACTGGAACAGACAGTCAAGAGGAGAAGGTTAACACTTGCACCGCACCTCCTGCCACACATAGACCTACTAAACCAGCACTGAAAAAAAATACACATAAATACACAAAATCATACTCAGAGGCTCTAACTAAAAACCTGCAAAAGCATCAGAGACCTCCAAAGCAGACACCCAAACAACCTGCACCTCCCGTCACCTACCAGACAACACATAAAACACAAAATTAGTGTGCCGCACAATCACAGCCCTTAAGGCGAAATAACATACCTAACACACTAATAATAGGTGACTCTATAGTCAGGCACACTGACGTCCCACTCACTAGGCTGGACAAGCAGAAGGTTACCGTTAGCTGCCTGTCGGGAGCCAGAATCCCTCCAGCACTCAGGTCACTCCATTGCAAGTACAAATATGACTCTGTCATCATTCATGTTGGTGTGAATGTCCTGAGACGTACCTCCCTGGACTACATCAAAATATACATGGAAGAGCTCTCTGATCATGTATCCCAGGCTGGTATGACCCTGACCCTGAGTAGCATCCTGCCCTCACCAAGAATGATACTTCAGTATAAAGAAAAAAATGATAAATTTCAACAATTGGCCTAGCTTCTGGTGTCATTCAAAGGGGATCCAGTGTCTGTCAGCCTGGGATCACAAGAGATGGCTTGTACCTGTCACCACTAGGCTTTCGAATATTGGCCAAGGCTCTTGCTGCCCCCATAGTGCCTTTTTTAGGCAAGGCTCAAAAGTCAAACTCACCTCCGTAAACAGCACAACTAGCAAAAAACTGAGGGTTGTGCTTCTCAATGTCAGGAGTTTAAATCTCAAAATGCATGCGTTCGAAGCACTCCTCAGTATGGAGAACGTTGACATCTGTGCAGTAACTGAAACCTGGTTTAAGGCTCCAGAGAGCACCCCAGCACTACCGGGCTACAACTTGTACCACATGTTTTGGCCACAGAACACAGACCAAAACACAAAAGGAGGGGGTGTATCCATATTCATCAAGGATACCTACACTTCCAGGTTAGTGGCGCTGCATGATACCTCTGAGATCATCCATGTGCAACTAACATCGGGCAAATCTGCAATGCAAATTCTGGCCTGCTACAGATCACCCTCCATGACCCAGGACCACCAATCCACCTTTCTGGAGACACTGGGAAACATGAAGGTCCTACCGAACACCCTGATATTGAGTGATTTCAATTACCCTACCATTAACTGGGAAAACTACTCGAGTACAAACTCCCAGGCCCAGCACTTCCTGGAATTCATCAACTCAAATGCCCTGGATCAGCTGGTAAACTCCCCTACCAGAGGTGAAAACATATTGGACCTGCTCATTACAAACATGGGCGACAGGTGTTCCACACTGGAGGTCAACCCATCACTGGTTAGATCAGACCATAAACTAATCACTCTGGATGTCCACACCCCACCACCATCCCCAACTAAAAAAACATTTCTAAAGCAAACTTCACCTTACTTAAGACAGAGGCAGTAAGTTTCACTGCCCCCATGCTAAAGGATAACGCTGCCCAAGATGCAGAAACCTTTACAAATACACCCTATGAGCACCTACAAGGATGCATGGATCGTGCCATCCCTAGCAAAACCAAGACTCACTCCTCTAAGTGAAGGAAACCAGTCTGGTGGACCCCTGCCATAAACAGGCTATACAATAGAAGGAGGAAACTAGTTCAGAAAAAAAGCAAATCCCAAGAAGGAAAGACGTCCCTGATCAGTATCAGTAAGAAACTAAGGTCTCTCATAAAATCATCCAAGGCTAACTTTGAAAGAAAAATAACCAAGGATTCAAAAGATAACCACAAAGCCTTCTTTAGCTATGTTAAGAATTTAAGTGGCAACTCGCAGATATGCACTGAACTATTGCAAAATAGCACAAAATATACTGAACCTACTGATATTGCCAACATCCTGGCAGATAGATTCAGTGCAAACTTCACCCCCCTCTCACCCCCAAAAGGACCCACAACAATACCGGAAAAGTGTAATGTCTCGGAAATCACAGACACACAGGTGAAAATAGACCTTTCTAAAGCTAAAAACACAGCATCAATGGGGCCAGATGATGTCCCAGGCTGCATCTTGCACGAACTACAGAACGAACTAATACCCACCTAAACACGCTATTCAACCTCAGCCTCTCCACAGGCTATGTGCCCATAGAATGGCGCACAGCAATGGTTATACCACTCCTCAAAGGAGGGGCCACAACTGAACCTGGTAACTATCACCCCATAAGCCTGACTAGTCTAGTCTGCAAAGCTATGGAGCGCATCATCATGGAACTCATTAACAAAGACATATGGAAACTCCAAACAATTGAGCTGACCCAGTTCGGCTTTGTTAAGTGCAGATCATGCCTACTAAACCTGGTTGACTTCTCTGAGACAGTCACCAAGGCCATAGATGAGGGAAAGGTTGTTCACACAGCCTAACTTGACCTCGCCAAGGCTTTCAACACCATTCTCCTTGAGCAGTATCCTACCTTCACCAAGAATGATGCCACAATACAGAGATAAGATGATCAGCTTTAACAATTGGCTTAAACTCTGGTGTCATTCAAAGGGGATCCAATGTCTGTCTGCCTGGGATGACATGCTGGACAAGCCACACTGCTTCGCAAGGGACGGCTTGCACTTGTCACCCCTGGGATTCCGGATTTTGGCAAAGGCTCTTGCCACCCCCATAGTGCCTTTTTTAGGCAAGGCTCAAATTTTAAACCTACCACCCTAGAACAAAACAAAGAAAAAAAACTAAGGGTAATGCTGCTCAATGCCAGAAGTCTCAACCTCAAGATGCATGCACTCGAGGCCCTTCTCAGTATGGAGAACATCGATGTCTGTGCTGTGACAGAAACCTGGTTCAAGGCTCCTGAGAGCACCCCAGCACTATCAGGTTTTACCTCATATCATGCGTTCCGGCCCCAAAACCCAGACAATACCAAGAAAGGAGGAGGGTATCCATTTTCATCAAGGACACCCACACCTCAAGATTGGTGGCATCGCACGATGCATCGGAAACCATCCAGGTGCAATTAACCATAGGCAAGACTGCTCTGCAATTTGTAGCATGTTACAGGCCACCTAGCAAACTCAGGAACCTCATATGGCCTTCCTGAAAACACTGGAGGGCATAAATGTATCTCTGAACACCATCATACTAGGTGACTTCAACTACCCTAATATAGACTGGGAACACTACTCAAGCCCAAACACTCTAGCCCAAAAGTTCCTGGAATTCATAAACTCAAATGCCATGGAACAACTAGTCACCATCCCCACAAGAGGAGAAAACATACTTGATCTCATCATCACGAACATGGGAGCACAATGTTCAACGCCGGAAGTATACCCCTCACTTGTGAGATCTGATCACAAACTAATCTCGCTGGAGGTCCTCATCCCGCCCCCACCCGAAATGAAAAAGACCACAGTAAAGAACTTCTCAAAAGCCGACTTCACACTTCTAAAGACTAGTGTGGTCTCCTTTAAGGCCCCTGAGCCGGCGGTTAACATTACTCAAACCGCTGAATCACTTACAAATGCCTTCTACCAGCACCTGCAGGGCTGCATGGATCAGGCAATCTCAAGCAAAACAAAGACTCTTTGTACCAAAGGCAAGCGTCCAGTCTGGTGGACCCCAGCCATAAACAAACTCTACAACAAAAAGAGAAAGCTACTACAAGATAGAGCAAAATCCTTAAAAGGTAAGACACCGCTGATCACTATAAGTAAAAAGCTAAGAGCTCTCATAAAATCATCCAAAGCTAATTTTGAGAAAAAAATAGCTAGGGACTCTAAAGACAACCATAAGGCATTCTTTAGCTATGTCAGAAACCTAGGAGGAAACTCCCAGATATGCTCAGAATTAGTTCAAAATGATGTGAAGATTACTGATCCTACAGACATTGCCAACATACTGGCTGACAGGTTCAGTGCAAACTTCCCCTCCCCTAAAGGAGAGATATCTATACCAAATGATTGTAGCCCCCCAAACCTCTCTAACGCCCAGGTGAGAACTGCTCTCTCCAAGGCAAAGAACACAGCATCCATGGGACCTGATGGTGTCCCCGGCTGTGTTCTCCATGAACTCAACGAGGAATTAAACCCACAGTTAGGACAGCTGTTTAATCTTAGTCTCACCTCCGGATACGTACCCAGGGAGTGGCGCACAGCGACTGTGGTCCCACTACACAAAGGCAGTGCCTCCACGGACCCTGGAAATTACCGTCCCATTAGCTTGACAAGCCTTATCTGCAAAGCCATGGAGAGGATCATAATGGATCTCATAAATAAAGACATAGGGAACTTGCAGACTTTGGATCCAACCCAGTTTGGCTTTGTCAAAGGCAGATCATGCCTTTTAAACTTGGTTGACTTTTTCAAAACAGTCACCAAGGCCATTGATGAGGGAAAGGCAGTCCATACAGCCTACCTAGACCTGGCGAAGGCTTTTGATACAATACCTCACTCGGGTATCATTGAAAAACTCATCAACTTAAATGTAAACCCATACATTACAAGATGGGTTGCAAACTGGCTGAGTGACAGAACCCACAGGGTCAGAGTTGCTGGCGCCATGTCAGACTCAAAGCCTGTCACAAGTGGTGTCCCACAGGGCTCAGTCCTGGGCCCACTCTTGTTTGGCATCTACTTTTCTGAAGTACAAGCAAACACAGGAGGGTTATGGCTGACAAAGTTTGCAGATGACTGCAAACTGGGCCAGAGTTGAAAACACATCCGACACAGATATCCTTCAGAAGGGTCTCACAGAAACAGATAACTGGTGCCAGAGCCATGGCCTAAAGTTAAATGCCAAGAAATGCATAGTCATACCCTTCGGGAAAAATAAGGTTACCCCTAGCTACCATATAGGTGGCAATCCCTGAACACAGAAGAAGTTATTAGGGACCTGGGAACCCAGGTTGACAGTAGCCTTTCATTCGACACTCATATTGCAAAAGTAGTTAGGAAGACCTTCTACATTGCCCACCTTATCATGAAGGGATTCACATCTAGATCAAGGGAAGTCATAGTCTCCCTATACTCATCACTCATCAGACCAATGATCGAGTACAATGCCCCATTCGGAATGTATCTGACCCGACACTTGCAGCAGCTGGAGAGGCCACAAAAGTTCCACACCAAAAGGATAAAGGGTCTCAAAAATCTGTCTTATGCTGCCCGACTGAAAGAACTCCAGTTATATTCAGTTGCTTACCGCTTGCTCAGAGGTGACCTATGCCTGACATACAAGGCCATGTCAAACCCAGATTTGATGAACATGCTTCATCTCAAAAATCTAGATCCCTCAGAGCCACAAGGCGGAGACTTAAACCTCGACACGGTTATTAATAGGACGTGCTGGAGGGATAGATTCATCACCCAAAGACTCCCTATGCTGTGGAACAAAATCCCGGTTTATGTGAGGCAGAGCACCTCGCTGGCCTTGTTCAAGAGGAATCTTGACCAATGGATGGGAGATCGCAGATGCACCCCAGGGGTTACCTCAGTGTCACTGCTCGACAGAGGCACAGCAAAATAATGGGCATAGTTTCTCCAAACTAAAGGGGTGGCATAAGCCACAAAACTATGGGCTAGGCTTATAAATGCCCTCGGGCAGATAGCCTAGTATGAACCTATGAACCTATGAACCTCCCACTTGAGTATTACAAAAAACTCAGCAGCCTGAACATAAACCCCTACGTCACGAGATGGGTTGCCATCTGGCTTACAGACAGAACTCACACGGTAAGAATAATGGGCTCCAGGTCCAACTCTAAACCCGTCAGAAGTGGTGTCCCACACGGCTCTGTCCTGATACCCTTACTGTTTGGCATATACTTCTCAGAAGTACAGGCAAACACAGGAGGACTATGGCTAACCATGTTCACTGATAACTGCAAACTGGGAGCCATAATTGACTCTCAGGCTGACATGGATATCCTCCAAAATGGCCTTACTGAGACGGACACCTGGTGTCGAAGTCATGGCCTCAAGCTAAATGCCAAAAAAATGCATAGTCATCCCATTTGGGAAAAACAAAACACCCATGAATTACCCCATAGGTGGCAGCCCCCTTAATACAGAAGACGTAATAAGAGATCTGGGGACCCAGGTAGATAGTAATCTCTTCTTTGATAATCATATTGCCAAAGTAGTTAGGAAATCCTTCTATGTGGCCCATCTAATTACTAAAGGGTTTGCATCTAGAAATAAAGAGGTTATAGTGCCCTTCTACTCGTCACTCATCAGACCCATCATAGAGTACAATGCCCCATTTGGGATGTACCTCACAAGGCACTTCCAACAGCTGGAGAGACCACAAAAGTACCTCACCAAGAGGAATACTGGCCTCAAACATATGTCCTATGCAGCCCGACTGAAAAAACTCCGGCTGTACTCAGTGGCATATTGCTTACTCAGAGGTGATCTCTGCCTGACTTACAAAGTCATGTCCAACTCAGAATTGATGGACATGCTCCACCTAAAGAAATCCAAGTCACTGCAAGCCACGCGCTCTAGTGAGCTAAATCTTGCCACAACAATAAATAGAACATGCTGGAGGGATAGATTCCTGTCACAGAGACTCCCCATGCTTTGGAACAAAATTCCAAACTACATTAAGCAGAGTCCCTCACTAACACTCTTCAAGAGAAACCTTGATGAGTGGATGGATAACAGAAAATACACCCCTGGGATCACTTCATTGGCTCTGCTTGACAGAGGATCAGTTAATTAATCGATGGGGCTGCGAAAGCTGACACACTCTGGCTAGACTTATAAATGCCCTCGGGCAGATAGCCTAGTATCTACCTATGAACCTATGAACCTAATGTAGAGACAAAGGCCCTAAATTAGGGGCAGATTTTAAATATTTCTCTTTTAAACTTATAACATTGCTAGAATAAGAGGACTTGTGTTAGCATACATTTTCCAATGGATATGAAGTCTGAAACTCAAATGTATGTCATTATTTAGTGGCATCAATCCTCAGTGATTTGCCAGTAAACCACAAATTTTATGAGGAACAGAATAAAAACATAAGTCAAACATCTGCACAGGCGAGAGATATGACTGAGTGTATTTGGGTTAATAAAGTTCAGGAATCATTGTGCCTGCTAGTATGTGGCAGCGTTTGTTTCCTCTGTCTATAGAGGAGTAGTTAAAGTATCCCATAAGTGTAGGGTATTTAGTTTAATGGTGAGTGCCTCCAGTAGGTCTAGATGTGAGCTGTGGGATTCGAGGGACATAGAGGGTGGCCTATAGCTTGCTAGGATATGGTGTGGTATGAGACATTGCCTATGGTAATTTGCACATGGATAAATTCAATGGCATCACCCTGTTTAACCAACGTAGAGTTAAGCTTGTTGCTAATGTAGATTGAGACTCCTCCAACTTTTGTCCCTGTCTGTACAGCTGATGGTATAAATGTGTGAAAGGCACCAAAACTTTGCACTGCCAGAGTACTTTTGTGGGTTTAAATCATGTCTCATTAATGACACAGATGTCTATATTCTCCAGATTGAGAAGAGCTTGTAGGTTGTGAAGCTTCTTTATAGGCTCCTAGGATTGAGCAATAGCACCTTTAGGTTTCTTTGGATTTTATTTGCTATGTCAGTAGGTTTGTCAGTTTGGCATTGCCTAAAAACGTTTCGGGGGGGGGGGGGGTAAAGTTTTAGCCAATATTCAGAAGTCTGGGTAGACTGTTGAAGACCATCCATTGCAAAGCAATGTGATTTGCTAACTATGTCCTCTCATGCTGACAAATATTGAATTCTTCCTGGAAAGACACCAGAAACATATTCAAGTCAATCATCTCTTGTTCATACTGTGGCATTGTCCTTTGTAAAGGTAGAATGCTGCTCAGTGCAAGCCACATATTTGCCTGAGTCACATATTCAGTGGCGAGTACATCTGAGGCCATTCACTCCCACATGAACTATGATAGAATCATACAGGTAACTGTGGTGTAGTGACTTTCGTGTGTGCATAACTTGTTGGATCCTGGCTCGTGATAAGAAATTAACTGTTATCTTCTCCTTTTTCAGTTTGGTGAGTCGGGCATCTGTGTGTCATATAATGGAGTCCCCTATGACAAGAGTTCTGAGTAATGTGTTCACTTGTCTTAGGAGCTTTGCTGTTGGGACTCCAGTGGGCGTATGTATGGTACTTGGTGTTGCTTGATTTTGGTGAGTGCTTTAGAGATTGCTGAGGATAGCTGTTTCTGTTTATAGGCGTAGAAGGTCTTTAAGGTTTGAGAAGATTGCTTTTTAGTGCTCAGCATAAGCTGGCCTTTGTGCGTGGTGGACACAATGTGTGGTAGAAGCAGAGTGTGTGCATTTTTGACAACCTTGTTTATATCTGAGATTTTTGTCTCCAGTGAAATTATGCATGTGGATCTCTTGCATACTGTGTTTGTTTCTTTAAGGATTAAATGGTTGTCCGTGAACATGAGAATTGATACACTGTCTCAGGATGCCCATGTCAACCAAGCTGGCTATAGAGATATTTGGAAATTTCAGATCCATGTTGTCCAGATCTATATTTAGGTGGGCTACTGTTGGTCATGGACAGGCTTATACAGAGATTTCCTTGTGGTTTGGCACTAGACTAGGCTATATTGTGCTGAGATTTGATAGTGATGTTTAATGTGCAAACTGGATGATCTAAGTTTGTCTCTCTGCAGTGGCTTTGTTTTAGCCACACTAAGTTGCAGCTTTCAGTTCTAAGCATAGTTTTATAGATAAAAGTTACTTTCTGGGTGTTTGTGTCTGTACAGGGCACTTAGCCTCTTGATGCAACTACACTAAGACTGCTTGTAGGTGTAATGCTATAATAAAATAACTTAAACAAATGACTTTAACAAGGCAATTTCAAGTATTAGGGACATTTAGAATTATTTAAATGCAAAATCAACAAATAAGACAAAAATAAAGGAGTGGCACTCTAAACATTTAGTGCAAAACAATAAAATAAATGTCTTGTCTTCCAAGAACGTAGCAAGATTAACTCAGGACCCCCTCAGGGTGTGACAAGGGCACAAAGTAGATGGCAGCTCTGGGAAAATAAGCTGGAGATAATTTGAAGTAAGGGAAGTTTACTCAAGTGCAATACTGGTTTGCTGGATGGGCACTTAATATTATGGATATACAGAAAACAATGGGTAGGAAAGTAGTTAGGTTACACAACAGACAACAGTAATGAAAGAGGGGAGGGAGCATTTTGAAAGTCAGATTACCATAAGAGGAATGGAGCCAGAGACAAAGCCTTTTAAAACCACAACAAGAGAAAGGTGTGAGAGTTGAGGAAAAAAAAAATAAAGAAACTGGAGCTCTAGTCCTATGGTAAGAATTTCAGAAACGTTTTGCATAATGCCTCAGGAGTGCTGGGGCAGACTCAAAGTTCAGGGGGAAAGAAGAAGTAAGATAAACAGAAAGGTGCTGGAATTCAACTGTAAGCAGCTATATATAACTATAAGAAGTATTGAAACATAAATCCTTCTTTCTTTTAGCAGCATTATTTTAACCTTCTTAGAGACACGTTTGTAATATTATAGTCATCATCCACATACATCATAATCTGTTTGCTAGATATTATTCCATTGCATATGGAGGAGCACACCTGTTCCATAAGGACAGCAAAGGAAAGCACCAGCACCATGCAGTCATTTTAAAGCACACCCTGTTTATCTAAGGGCCTGAGAGCCACAGATGACACACATATTACCATAAAGGTCCCACAAGAAGGGTTTCCATTGTCTCACCTGCCAGGTGGTCAGCAATGCTGAAGTCATAGTTTATAATGTGTCTATGGCCAACCCTGACAGTTTCCATGATTCACACATTTGACACACATCTGTTCTATACTTAAGGTTCCATAAGGAGATTTTCTACAGCATTATCATGTTTTTAGGTTCTCACATGAGATAGACTGACAGACAGGTCTATACACAGAGGTACCCTGAAAGCAGGGAGCAGGTCATGCACAACATGTTGTGTCTTGCAGGTAATGCTGAATATGCCTGAAAGCCTGGTTGATAATCTCATCTGCATTCCCTAAACCAAGCATGTGAAACTGCCTTTAATACAATATAAATACAGGGAAGCATGTTCCTGGCCTATGTAAGGGATGCTTCCACCATCTAGACATGTGAGGAAGGACCATATATATTCAGCAAGGTTTCTGCATTGAAAAAACATATGGAGTAGCAGAAGAATATCTTGGCAGGGCCTTACAAGCCAGAAAAAACAACAGCAGAATTGCAGTGTGATGATTAACATGCAGCAGCAGTAGCACAACCAAGGTAATGCATGCAGAATGCTTCAGCACTGATAAAATAGCAGCATCTATTTAACAGCTATAAGCTTTGATACAGGTAACATTTAATAAAATGAAGTATGTGTTATGACATCCAAGTTATACACAGCAGTGTATGGACTGGCCACACTGTGAATCAGACATCAGACAACTGACATTAGGGGATGGGCTTGGTGAAGTCATCATCAGTTGCTTAGGTGGGGAATAGGTCATTGCAGTAAGATGATATGGGACAGGGTCATTGGAGGTGGACATGGCAGCAATGTAGTCTGATAAATTACGGAAGGTTGGTGAGGTCAAGCTGCCAAAATATGACCACTTGTGGTCTGGACTCTTGAAATATGATGCAGCCCTACAGCAGGTAAGGTATATGACTATAACATTGAGGCCATCCAGGCTGCTGGCATTTACCATGTTTTGATTTTAGTAAGTGCCATTGTCAATAAATTGGTTGTCATTCACAACTGGTAGTGGCAACTCATGAAGTCTGTGGTGCTACAGAAGGAGTAGAACTACAGGAATGTGTGCATGCAACCTAATGAGATGTACCAGGATTTGCACTGCAAAAGAGCTATTGTCAATGATCTGTACACCACCCACCACTGGGATGGCAGACTGTGTGCCCGCAGGTGGCAAGTGATGTTGTCTCACCAATGGTCTGAGTAGTCTGATTTGGGATGGTTTGTGGTCAAACTTCTCCCATTGAAGCTCTCCCAACAGCTATGAAATGAATTGCCTATAGTGGCAGACCAGATTTTATTTTATTTATTTATTTTTATTTTACATTTGTTGACCGGGATAGTCCGACTGGATGCATGTCCATTTTCAGCGGAGGCCCGGGGAGAAAAGCTCCAAGGGTAAGCAGATACAGCATTACATAATACCAGCATTACATATTACAAACAGACTATTTACAGAGATTACATAAGTAAGCAAGTTAAACAAGTTCCACAGGTTACAGTTAATCCTGAGCGCAAGTCAGGATTAAATTAAATTACACAGTAAACTGGTTAACAGATTTTTACACATTCTAGAGAGAGTTAGCCAGACTTGATACATTGACATAGCCAGTTAAGTGACAAATGTTGTTTGAGTCTAGTTTTAAATTGACCTAAGGTGGAAATTAAGGTAATATCAGCTAGAAGAGAGTTCCAGGATCTACTTACAAAGTTTGCAAAGAGAGAATCACCGGCTGTGTTATTAATTTTGCTAGTCTGAATTAATAGTTTGTTAGAGGATTGAAGTGGTCTAGGATTGTTATAGGGGGTGATAATATTTTTAAGTGCAGGAGAATTATCCGGATCATAGAGGATTTTATAGGCCATAATCAGTTGGTTATACTGGATTAGGCTGGGTAGTTCAAGCCACCCAAGCTGATTTAGATTGATGCAATGATGTGTCCTAAAAGGCAGCCCAGTGGTAAACCTGGCAATGTGGTTGTAACAAATTGAGAGTTTGTTAAGGACAGTCTTTTTTAAATTCGAGAGTAGAGGGGATGCATACAGAAGGGTTGAAAGAAGGTGAGAGAGAGCTATGGCAATTTTAGCTGGAGGAGTTAGGAAGGGTTTTATTCTGTAAAGTGACCCTAGTTTTTTATTGATAGTTTTGATAGTTTGGTTAACATGTAGGTCAAATTTTAGATTATTGTCTATAATGACACCTAATAGTTTTGTAGAGGGGTCAGGGGAGATTATTGTGCCATCATTTGATTTTATGGTAAAGGTGAAAGCGGTAGACCTACATGTTGGTGAAAATAACAGCATTTTAGTTTTTTTGGGATTTAGGATCAGACGGTGTTCAGAAAACCAGTTTTCTATTGTATTAAAGGTGGTCTGGGTAGCTGACCATAACTCTACTGGAGATGTGGCTGAGCAAATCAGAGTAGAGTCATCAGCATATTGGATACAGCTGACTTTTGGGATGACAGTATAAAGGTCGTTAATGAAGATGGAGAACAGCAAGAACCCTAGTATAGAGCCTTGTGGTACTCCAAGGGTGTTAGGTAGAAGGTTAGAGAGATTGTTCTGCCAGAGGACAGCCTGCTGTCGACCATTCAGGTAGGATTGAAACCATTGATGGGCTCCAGTATCTAGACAGAATGTTTGCAGGGTGTGGATTAAAAGTTGGTGATCAACCATATCGAATGCCTTGGAAAGATCCAAGAAGAGGGCTGAGGATATATAATTATTATTGCGATTATGGTTTATGGTGTTGGTAAAGGCTAGGAGGACTGAAGTAGTGCTGTGATGAGGACGGAAGCCATGCTGAGTGTCTGCCATAAGTTAATTCTGGATTAGGTGGTGCATGAGTTGTCTATGAATACATTTTTCCATAATCTTTGCAAGTGGAGAGAGTATAGCTATTGGCCTATAATTGGAGAATTCAGTAGAGCTGCCTCCTTTGTGAAGTGGGATTACATAGGATATTTTCCAGATGGTGGGAATTTTAGCTTCTACTATGGTTCGACTGATTAGTATTGATGCAATAGCATCAGCTGATTTTTGTAGGTACTCGGCAGGGAGTTGATCAGCAGAAAGTGTAGAGGGTTTTAATTTTTTGATCAAGGTACGGATAAGTGAAGTGGTGACTGGTTGGAAGCTGAACATGAGTAGGTTTCTAGGGGTGCTACTTTCAGGACCAGGGGAGCTAGGAGGTAGTTGGCTAGCTAGGGCTTGAATTGTCTCAGTAAAGAATTGGTTAAAACTATCAGAAACATCATAGTAGCAGCAGGGATTGGGGTTGAAGTTTGTCCAGGATGTAGTAGATTATTTAAACCTGCCCAAAACTTCTGAGGGTTATTTTGATTTACTGTCTGTAAATTACAGTAGTAATGTTTTTTGTCTTGTAAAATTGATTTTTTGGTTTCGTTCCTGGATTGCCTGTATTTAATGTGATCTTGAGGGTCTATAGAAGAATGCCATAAAGCCCATGCTTTGTTTCTAAGGGTACTTTTGAGTTTAGATGACAGTTGTAATGTGTGTCATGGAGGCACTCACGGAAGCAACTCTTGCCACCATTGACCTCAGCAGCATTGGGTGCTACCCGTTATTATATTCTGTGTCACTGTGCAGCTGATGCACAATATCTCAGACTCCATGCAGCAAACTCACCATCTCTTCAGTGTTGTGGGTAGCAGCAAATTATGACTGGATCACTGAAATGCATATCCGCTAGATAATATCAAGTGTTATAGCCATATTATAGTTCACTCCAGAATCATAATTGTGTCTAACCTTCTCAGTCTTTTTCCAATGATGGTCATGTGCACCTCAGATATGGAATGCATTTTTGATGCTCTACACAGTGCATTTGCATGTACGGTCTGTGAAGGACTCCTAGCTACAAAATGTTGGCTATGCACTGATGACTTTATGTGATCAACATTTAGCTCTGCAGAGTCTCTATAATGTTGGGTATTGCTGATCCCTCTATCTTTGCTTCAGGCAGTGCCACTGTGTCATAGAAGAGTGCTATTTGCATGTTGCCATCACTATCAGCCACAGGTAACCTACTTATTTCAGGTAATGTTTTGTACTGAACTCTCCCTGTGGAGCCAGTGAAATCATAAACACATGACATTTCTGGCTATTCATATAAAATATGTCCCTCTAGTCTCCTGTGACATGTATAGTATCATGCAGTGAAATCCAGCTATAGCATAGATTAACAGATGTATCTAGTCATCGTGGATGTTGCAGATGCAGATCCATCTTTCCCTTCAAATATGCAGTGGAGCGTTCTATACTGTATGGTAATGAACATCACTGACCTATTGCTTTTATTATTGACAAATGAGTGGCTGGCACCAACCTTGATCCCACATCCATGCTGCTCATAATTACGATGAGGATCTATCCCATTGGATGGCAAAAGAGACCAAAACTCCTTTTTTTTTCTCAGAGAGCCATATACATTCACAGTTTCATAGTAGGTAACTAGACTAATGGGCCTTGAGCCTTTACAAGCCTAGCTGTGCAAAAACCCGAGTACCATTATTGACCATAGTTAGATGGTCGTTGTTAGCAGAGTGATTCTGTGATCAGCTTTGACACAGGTGCCACCCTGGGATGAAGTTACAGTCACCCTTTCATTTACCAATGTTGCACCTGAATAGGATCATTGAGGAGCTCTGCTTCACATGGAGTGAGAGCTTATTTCAGAGGAGTGGCAATCATAGGGAAGTATATTTGTCTCTCCAGTATGTTCTGTTAATGTCACAGGCAAGGCTGAGATCCCTGGAGTGATTTATTATTGTCCCATTTGATTTGCAAATGTGCAGCACTTCCATTAGGGAAGGGTCCATTACTGCTTTTTAGGCCAAGCACAGGTCACCTCTCAGCAGTCTGTATGATACAGACTACAGTGACAGGGCTTTCAGTCTTCCCATGTATGTTTTGATTTGGAGGCCTTGGATTCTCTTGGTTAAAAACCTCTGTGGTCTCTCCACTTACTGCAGATGTCAAATGAGGTACATACAGAAGGGAACATTGCTATAACCTCCCTGATATTGGATGTGATACCCTTATTTATGAGATGCACAATGTAGAATGCTTTTCTTACCACTACAGACACATGGATCCACCACATAACGCATGCACTCAAGTCACTCCACAACAAGTACAAATATGACTCTGTCATTGTCCATGTTGGAGTGAATGACTTGAGACGTACCTCCCTGGACTACATGAAAAGAGACATGTAAGAGCTCTCGGATCATGTGGCCCAGGCAGGTATGACCATAGCCCTGAGTAGCATCCTGCCTTTGCCCAGAATGATACCACAATATAAGGACAAAATGATTGACTTCAACAATTGGCTAAGCTTCTGGTGTCATTCATAGGGGATCCAGTATCTGTCTGCCTAGGACGACATGATCGACAAACCACAATGTTTTGCCAGATATGGTCTGCACCTATTGCCCCTGTGATTCTGGTTACTGGCTAAGGCTATTGCCACCCCTATAGTGCCTTTTTTAGGCAAAGTTCAAAGGACAAATCCACCACCATAACAGGTACAAGCATGCAAAATCTGAAGGTAATGCTACTCAATGCTAGAAGTCTAAACTTCAAAATGCACTCTCTCGAGGCACTCCTAAAAATGGAGAACATTGATATCTGCGCAGTAACTGAGACCTGGTTCAAGGCTCCAAAGAGCACCCCTACAATAGCAGGCTACAACTCTTACCACACTTTTCGGCCACCAAACCAGGACAGAAACACTAAAGGTGGAGGAGTGTCCATATTCACCAAGGATATTCACACCACCAGGCTAGTTGCCCAACACAATGCGTCTGAAATTCTCCAGGTGCAACTAACACTAGGTAAGACTGCAATCCAAATTGTAGCTTGCTATTGATCCCCCACCATGCCCAAAGATTCTCACTACACCTTTTTAAACATACTAGAAAATATTAAGATAGAACCAAACACCCTAATACTGGGTGATTTTTAGCTACCCTGCCATTAACTGGCAAAACTACTCTTGTACCAACACATTTGCCCAACGGTTCTGGGAATTCATAAATTCCAATGCCCTGGATCAACTAATCCATAGTCCCACCAGGGGCTCCAATATCCTAGACCTGGTCATTACCAACATGGGAAATCGATGCTCCACACCTATGGTCCCCCCCTCGTTAGTCAGGTCTGACCATAAGCTAATCACCCTTAACATCCACATTCCACCCCCACCCCCCCCAGTAAGGAAACCTCCATAAAAAACTTCTCCAAAGCCAACTTCAAGTCAGAAGTGACAAACTTCATGACACCCATGCAGACGGGAACTGAAAGTTTGACTGCTGAATCCTACACTAAGGCACTGTATGAGCACATCCACTCATGCATGAATAGTGCCATCCCAAATAGAACCAAGATGCTCTCCTCCAAAAAAAGGAAGCCAATCTGGGGGTCCCCTACCATAAACAAACTTTACAACAAAAGGAAGAAACTGTTGCAGAAAAGAGGAAAATGCCAGGATGCAAAAAATTCCCTTACCAGCCTCAGTAAGAAACTGAGATTCCTCATAAACTCTTCCAAAGCTAGTTACGAAAATAAAATTGCCAAAGATTCCAAAGACAACCACAAGGCATTCTATAACTATGTCAATAATCTAAATGGCAATGCTCAGATCTGCTCTGTGCTAAAACAGAATGGCATTAAATATACTGATCCCAAGGATATTGCCAATATCTTGGCAGATCGATTCAGTGCCAACTTCACCCCCCTCTCACCCCTTAAACAGCCCATCTCAATACCGGAAGATTGCCAAATTCAAGTAATAATGGCCACACAGGTAAAAATTGCACTCTCAAAAGCTAAGAATACAGCATCCATGGGACCAGATGACATCCTGGGCTGTGTACTACATGAACTACAATATGAACTGGCACCTCACCTAAGTATCATGTTTAATCCTAACCTCACCTCAGGTTTCATGCTCACTGAGTGGTGCAGAGCTACAGTTATCCCACTCCACAAGGGGGGATCCACCTTGGATCCCGTAAACTATCGTCCCATCAGTATGCAAGACCATGGAGCGTATTATCATGGAACTTATAAACAAAGACACTGGCAACCTTCAAACACTGGACCCCACCCAGTTTGGGTTCATGAAGGGCCGATCTTGCCTCCTGAACCTGATTGACTTCTTCGAATCAGTCTCCAGAGCCATAGACAAGGGTAAGGTGGTCCACACAGCCTATCTAGACCTTGCCAAGGCCTTTGACATCATCCCCCACTCTGGAATCATAGATAAACTTACTAAGCTGGGCATTAATCCCTATGTCACCCAATTGGTTGCCAACTGGTTTACTGACAGAACCCACACTGTAAAAGTAGCCGACTCCAAATCCAGATCCAGACAAGTGACAAGTGGAGTACCTCAGGGTTCAGTCCTGGGACTGCTCTTGTTTGGCATCTACTTCTCTGAAGTACAGGTCAACAGTAAGGGACTCTGGTTAACAAAGTTCACAGATGACTGCAAACTGGGAGCCATTATTGAATCCCCAAATGATCTGGATACTCTACAAGAGGGCCTTACAGAAACAGATGCTTGGTGCCAGAGCCATGGGCTCAAGCTCAATGCCAAGAAATGTATAGTTATCCCCTTTGGGAAAAAACATGTACCTGTGAATTACCACATAGGTGGCAGTACACTAAATATCGAAAGTGTGATAACAGACTTAGGGACACAGGTGGACAGTGGCCTCACACATCACCACAACAGTAAGGAAATCCTTCTATGTGGCACACCTCATCGCTAAGGGCTTTTCATCCAGAAAAAAGGAGGTCATTGCCCAACTGTACTCATCCCTCATTAGACCCAGTATAGAATACAATGCCCCGTTTGGTATGCACCTCTCAAGACATCTGCAACAACCGGAAAGGCTGCAGAAATACCTCACTAAAAGAATCACAGGCCTAAAATAGATGCCCTACGCTGACCACCTTAAAAAACTCCAGCTATACTCTGTCGCATGTCGTCTACTCAGAGGTGATCTCTGCTTACCATACAAGGCCATGTCAAACCCAGAGCTGTTGGACATGAAAATCCCAATCCCTCACAGCCACACACTCCAGGGATCTAAACCTTGTCATCACAATAAAGAAAACATGCTGGAGGGATAGATTCCTTACCCAGAGACTTTCCAGACTCTGGAATAGACTGCCCATACATGTCAAGCAGAGTGCCTCTTTGGCCCTCTTCAAAAGTAACCTTGACGATTGGATGGGAGAAAGGACATTCACCCCAGGGATCACGTCAGTCGCCCTGCTAGACAGGGATCCAGGGAAGTAAATAGTGTGGGAAGAAATAGCCAGAGAATTGTTATGGCTAGGCTTGTATAGGCCCTAGGGCTGATAGCCTAGCACCAACCTATAAACCTATGAACCTATTAAAGTTTAGACTGCTAGCAACTTGTGTTCCCAAGTCTCATACCACTGAGTTTGAGCTCAGAGGGGTTAGGTATCTATATCATAATTAGCAGGGGCTACTTCTTTGCAAAGGGGATAATGTGGCATTTTTTTTTTTTGCATTCAGTTTTAGTCCATGGGTTTGGCACTAATCCTTTGTCTGTGTCAGCCCTTTCTGTAATATGGTAACATCCTTGGGGTACTCTGAGATTGCACCCAGTTTACAGTATTCTGCAAACTTGGTAAGCCACAGGCCATCTACCTTCACATGGACTTCAGAGAAATAGATTCCAAACAGTAGAGGGCCCAGCACAGATCCTTGTGGTACCCCACTGGTAAATGGTCTATTGGTGGAGGTGGACTCCCCAACTTTGACAGTGTGTGTACTGTCAGTGAGCCAGTTTGCTACCCATATAGTAATGTATGGATTAATTCCCAGATTTTAATTTCTCCAAACCTTTTGGGTTTCTAATACCATGACAGAAATGGATGCCATTCCTAAGTCAAAGTATGATTAAAGTTCATGAAATTAGTATTGTTTCACTCTTTCATGTCAGCCAGAAGTGGTCTTCGCAGCACCCCTCAATGTGCCCAGTAATGACTCATTCTGCAACTTGTACAGAGTTACATGCATTGGTAACATATCTAAGTAAGATTGTAAATTCTTTTTTATAAGACCCATTGCTCCTGCTACTATTGGAACTGTCTGGGTATTTTTCTTCCACATTGCCTTAATTTCTGCCTTCAAATCCTGGTACCTTATGACTTTGTGCTGCTCTGTACGTAAGACACTGTAGCCACTGAGTGCAGCAATTTCAGTGGGCAAGGCTACTTTTGTCTTCTTTTCATGGACTACTATATCTGGTTTTCTTGCATCTATTTTTTGAAGTGTCAGTAGTGGATGATTTCATGTAATATAAATGTCATCATTTTCTATAATGCTTTGTGGATCATGTTTCTAGTGCTTTTCAGATACTTCAGTATTATAATATTTGCACAATTCCCAAAGCAACAGTCTTGCCACACTATTATGCCTTTCAGTATACAGGCATTCTGTCCTCAGTATATCACAACCAGCAACAAGGTGTGCAACTGTTTTACAAAACCTACATTTATCTATTTCCTCCCACATGTTCAATGGACTTTGTAAACAAATGTGTACATAGTCCACTATCTTCAGCCGCCAATATTAACCTTTTATCTTTTGGTTTAAATTCACCTCTTCTTAACAATTCCTGTGTTTGATCCTGATCAACATGAGGTTGCTCCAAGAGTTTCCTATACTGGCAACTATAGTTATGCATTTTCCACATTTCTTTCCTTCTTATCTGACCCTTTACCTTATATTCTTTCTTTTGCTTTTTGGCACATTCAGTTGCTACCTGATTTCTACCCACTTTTGGTTTTATTTCCATTCCTGCTTGACGCCGATATGCTTCTGCTACACTAAGCAGGGAAGTCATTTTATACTTGTTCTCCTCATGTTTCAAAACTTTCACTACATTTGGGTCTTGTGAGATCAGCAGATATGTATGCAATCCCTCTATTGGGAATCTATACATATAATCAGTTTCGAGGAGGCCCATACCTCCTTCAGAACGGTGAATATATAGTCTTGGCATGCACTGATTTTTATAAATCATTTGATGAGCATGAAGCATCCTTCTTATTTTCCTGTCCAAACTATCCAACACCTTTTAGGGCCACTCAGTCACTCCAAAACTGTATGCTAGGATAGGAAGAGCATATTGGTTTATAGCCTGGACTTTGTTCTTAGATGTTAATGCTGTATTTAGTATTAATTTAAGCTTGCTGAAATATTCCTTACTGAGTTTTATTTGCATTTGTTCATGTGTTATTATAGATCCTTCATCAATTCCCAAATATTTGTAAACTCCCTCTTGCTCAAGTTCTTTTATATCACATTCCTGTCCCAAACTGATGTTTTCTTGGTGCTGCAGCCCCAACTGGAAGAGCTTCTGTATGATATCTGAATGAGGGATCATGTCAAAGGCCTTAGCTAAATCAATATAGGAAGTATTTACTGTTTTGCCCTCATCCAGGGGTTTGGTGACATTCTCAAAGAAGTCCACTAGGTTTAATAAGCAAGATCTTCCCTTGATGAAACCAAACTGAGTCAAGTCAAGGGTTTAAAGGCCACCTATGTCCTTCGGATAAGGTCCATGGTGATTCTTTCCATGACTTTGCAGATAAGGCTGGTTAGGCTTATGAGTCAATAGTTCCCAGGATCATTTAATGGTCCCCCTTTGTGAAAGAGGATTACTGTTGCTGTTCTCCACTCTGCCGGGACATAGCCAGTTCTCAGGCTATGGTTAAAGAGATCGTCAAGTGGTAATGCTAGATCTTGTTTTAAATTGTTTAGTAAGCAGCCTGGGATGTTAACTGATCCTATAGAGGCCATGATTTTGGCATTGGAGAATGCTTGTATTACCAATTCTTTGGAGATACTAGGTAGAGGACTGGTGTCAGGAATGCTTTTGGGTATGCCTGGTGGGACATGGGGATAAAGTTATTGCCAAATCTGTCAGCTAGCAAGTTAACAATTTCCTCAGGTTCAACATGAGTGGTACCATCCACTATAAGTTTGGCACACAGTGGGGTATTCCTTTTTAGGTTTCGGACATAGATAAAGAAAGCCTTATGATTGTCTTTACCTATGGATGCTAATTTAAATTTGTACCTTGCCTTAGAGAACTTAACAAGATATCTGATTTAATTGTTCAAGCTGTGGAGGGTATTCTTCCTCTGTCAAGTAAGTTCCCTCCTGTTCTTAGATATCAGTTTCTTTCTTTTATTGTACAGATTTTATATTTAAAGTCAGGGTGGCTTGTTCTTTCAGGAAGATCTGGTTTTGTTCCAGTTGGGTACAGCCAAGTCAATGCATTTGTTTAAGTGCCTGTATAGGGCATTTGTGTATTTCTCTGCACAGGAGTTATTAGCTATGTTGGAAGTGGCTTTGAAACTTTTTATGCCATTGCTTAGTAGGCAATAGTGTGCTTTGAAGTCTTTTTTTCAGTTTTTTACTCCTGAGGGGTATCAGGTTTGGTCTTTACTTGAAATGAGACAGATTTATGGTCTAACCTTACCATGGAGGGCAACATACAGTGGGCAGTGCAGTGACGTTCCCATATTGATGAGCACTAGGTACAGGACATTTGATCCCCTTATGGGGGTGTGGACCAACTGTTCTAGGCCATATGAATTAACAAAGTCCAGGAACCTCATAGCAATCATGTTTGTGCTCATGTAAGTCATCCAATCGATGGAAGGATAGTTGAAATCTCCCACAACCAAGGTGTTTGGCTGTATACTGAGCGACTCTAGCAAGTCCAAGTAGGCAGTGTGTTTCTCCTGGTTCATGGTAAAGGACCTGTAGCTAGCAATGATGTGGAGGGGTATTTTACCTATAGTTAATTGGACCTGAAGTAGCTCCTGAGTGTACTGTTTCACTAGTCTAGTGGTGTATTTGAATTTAATGAAGATGAATACACCTCTACCTCTGTCTGGTTCTTCATACTTGTTTTTGGGTCTGAACATGTGAAAGGCATTGTAGCCTTGTATGGCTGGGGTGCTCTCAGCGGCCTTGAACCAAGTCTTAGTGACTGCACAAATGTCACAACTTCCAAAGTGAGGAGTGCTTCCAGGGACTGCAGTTTACTGTTTAAGCTCCTAGCATTAAGCAGCATGACCTTGAGTTTGTCGTTATTGTATTTATTTATGTCTGAAGTTTTGTTGTTTGTTCATTGCCTGAAAAAGGCACTCTGAGGGAGGCAAGAATCTTTGCCAGTATCTAATAGCCTTGAGGAAACAGATGTAGGCCATCTATGGCAAAGTAGCATGGACTGTCAAGTATGTCTTCCCAGTAAGACAAATAGTGCATCACCCTGGATTGACACCAGAAGCTAAGCCAATTATTGAAATCAATCATTTTTGTTTGTATTGTGGCATCATCCTAGGTGAAGGTAGAATACTGCTTAGGGCTAGGGACATACCTGCCTGGGACACATAATTTGAGAATTTGGTCACGTCTCTCTTCATATAGTCCAGTCAGGCACATCTCAAGTCATTCACACTAACATGCACTATGACAACATCATAATGGTACTTGTTGTTGAGCAACTTGAGTGCGTGCATGATTTCATGGATCCTGGCAACTGGCAGGCAGTTGACAACAACCTTATACTTGTTCAACCTGGTGAGGGGAACAACTGTGTGTCTCACTATTGAGTCGCCAATAACTAGAACATTAGATTTTGAGGTGTTTTACCTTAGGGGCTTAATTGTTGAGACACCGATATGTGTGTTGTTATGCGTAGCGGTGGATTCTGTTCATGTACTAGTATGTTCATGTACCAGTATGTGTATGTTGTTTGCCATTGAGAGGTCTCTGGTCTTTTGGCAGGCTCTTAGGTTCATAGGTTAATAGGTAGGTACTAGGTTATCTGCCCAAAGACATTTATATGTTGGCTTTCGTCACCCCCTTAGATTAGTTCCCTGTGCCTCTGACCAGCAGAGCCATTGAAGTGATATCTGGGGTAAACATTCTGTTTCCCATCCATTCATCAAGGTTTCTTTTGAAGAGGGTTAGTGAGGAGCTCTGCCTAATGTAGATTGGAATCCTGTTCCAGAGCATGGGAAGTCTCTGGGACAGGAATCTATCCCTCTAGCACGTCCTATTTATTGTTGTGGTGAGGTTTAGATCCCTAGAGCATGTGGCTCGAGTGGATATGATTTTCTTTAGGTGGAGCATGTCCATCAATACTGGGTTGGACATGGCCTTGTATGTCAGGCAGAGATCACCTCTGAGTATGCGGTATGCAACCGAGTACAGCTGGAGTTTCTTCAGTCGAGCTGCATAGGGCATCTGCTTGAGGCCAGTGATCCTCTTGGTGAGGAACTTCTGTGGTCTTTCCAGTTGTTGCAGGTGTCTTGTAAGGTACATCCCAAATGAGGCATTGTACTCTATGATGGGTCTGATGAGTGATGTGTAGAGGGGCCCAATGACCTCTTTCAATCTGGATGCAAACCCTTTTGTGATTAGGTAGGTCACATAGATGGATTTTCTAACCACTTTGGCAATGTGATTATCAAAGGAGAGGTTACTATCTACTTGGGTCCCCAGATCCCTTATTACGTCTTTCGTATTTAGGGGGCTACCACCTATGTGGTAGTTTGTGAGTACTTTGTTTATTCCAAAGGAGATGACTATGCACTTTTTGGCATTTAACTTGAGACCATGGTTTTGACACCAAGCATCTGTCTCAGTGAGACCCTTTTGGAGGATGTCTGTGTCAGCCGGAGAGTCAATTATAGCCCCTAGTTTGCAGTCGTCTGCGAACTTGGTGAGCCATAGTCCTCTTGTACTTGCCTGTACCTCTGAGAAGTATATGCCAAACAGGAGAGGTCCTAGGACTGAGCCCTGGGGAACACCACTTGTAACTGGTTTAGAGTCAGATCTAGCTCCTTCAACTCTTACCATGTGGGTTCTGTCTGTGAGCCAGTTGGCAACCCATCTTGTGATGCAGGGGTTTATGTTCAAGCTGGTGAGCTTGTCAATAATACCTGAGTAGGGAATGGTGGTGAAGGCCTTTGCGAGGTCTAGGTAGGCTGTGTGGATCCCCTTTCCCTCATCTATAGCCTTGGTAACTGTCTCAAAGAAGTTCACCAGGTTTAGGAGGCATGATCTTCCCCTAACAAAGCTGAACTGAGTTGAGTCCAGTGTTTGGAGGTTTCCAATGTCTCTGTTAATGAGATCCATGATGATTCGCTCCATAGCTTTGCAGACCAAGCTAGTCAGGCTTATAGGGCGATAGTTCCCGGGGTCCGTTGTGGCGCCACCTTTGTGGAGCGGAATAACCATTGCTGTGCGCCACTCTGTGGGCATGTAGCCTATGGAAAGGCTGAATTTAAACAGTGTGTTTAGGTGAGGGGGGTAGTTCATCTTTGAGCTCGTGTAGGACGAAGCCTGGGACACCATCCGGTCCCATTTATGCTGTGTTTTTGGCTTTGGAGAGGGCTGTTTTAACCTGAGTGTCTGTGATTTCAGGGACACTATATTCTTCTGGTATAGTTATGGGCCCTTTTGGGGGTGAGGGGAGGTGAAGTTTGAACTGAACATGTCTGACAGGATGTTGGCTATATCAGTTGATTCAGTGTATTTTGTGCCATTCTGCACTAATTTCGAACAGATCTGAGAAATGCCACTTATCTTGACATAGCTAAAGAATGCCTTGTGGTTATCTTTGGAGTCCATGGCAATTTTTCTTTCGAAGCTAGCCTTGGATGATTTTATGAGGGAGCATAGTTTCTTGCTGATACTGATCAGGGATGTCTTCCCTTCTTGGGATTTTACTCTTTTCTGTACTAGTTTCCTCCTTCTATTGTATAGCTTGTTTATGGCAGGTTTCCACCAGACTGGTTTCCTTTTCTTGCAGGAGTGAGTCTTGGTTTTGTTTGGGATAGCACGATCCATGCATTCTTGTAGGTGCCCATAGAGTGCATTAGTAAAAGATTTTGCAGCTTGGACAGCATTATCCTTTAGCATGGGGGCTTTGAAACTTCCCACCTCAGTCTTAAGTAATGTGAAGTTTGCTTTGGAAAAGTTTTTCACGGTGGTTTCTTTGACCGGGGCTGGTGGCAGAATGTGGATATACAGAGTGATTAGTTTATGATCAGATCTAACCAGCGAGGGGTTGACCTCCGGTGTGGAACACTGGTCACCCATGTTGGTGATGACCACGTCCAATATATTGTCACCTCTGGTGGGGGTGTTAACCAGTTGATCCAGGGTGTTTGAGTTTATAAATTCTAGGAAATGTTGAACCAGGGAGTTTGTACTTGAGTAGTTCTCCCAGTTAATGTTTGGATAATTGAAATCACTCAATTTCAGTGTGTTTGGTAGGACCTTTATGTTTCCCAGTGTTTCCAGGAATGTGGAGTGGGGGTCCTCGGACATGGTGGGTGATCTGTAGCAAGCCATAATTTGAATAGCAGTTTTGCCCATTGTTAGTTGCACGTGGATGATCTCTGAAGCATCGTGCTGTGCCACTAACCTGGAGGTGTGGGTATCCTTGATGAATATGGATATTCCCCCGCCTTTTGTATTTCGGTCCGGGTTTTGTGGCCCAAATGTATGTTATGAGTTGTAGCCTGGTAGTGCTGGGGTGCTCTCTGGAGCCTTAAACCAGGTTTCTGTTACTGCACATATATCGATTTTCTCCATACTGAGGAGTGCCTTGAGTGCATGCATTTTGAGGTTTAGACTTCTGGCATTGAGCAGCATTACCCTGAGTGTTTTGTTACTTGTGCTATTTATGGCGGTGGGTTTGTCTTTTGAGCCTTGCCTAAAAAAGGCACTATGGTTGTGGCAAGAGCCTTGGCCAGTATTCAAAAGCCTAAAGGTGACAGGTGTAAGCCGTCTCTAGCAAAGCAGCGTGGCTTGTCGAGCATGTCATCCCAGGCTGACAGACACTGGATCCCCTTTGAATGACACCAGAATCTTAGCCAATTGTTGAAATTGATATTTTTTTCTCTATACCATGGTATCATTCTTGGTGAGTGCAGGATGCTACTCAGGGTCAGGGTCATACCAGCCTGGGCTACATTATCAGAGAGCTCCTCCATGTCTCTTTTCATGTAGTCCAGGGAGGTACGGCTCAGGTCATTCACACCAACATGGACAATGACAGAGTCATATTTGTACTTGTTCTGGAGTGACCTGAGTGCTTTTGTTATGTGGTGGATCCTGGCACCTGACAGGCAACTAACAGTAACCTTCTCCTTGTTCAGCCTAGTGAGTGGGACATCAGTGTGCCTGACTATAGAGTCACCTATTACTAGTGTGTTGGGTATGTTATTTTGCCTTAAGGGCTGTGGTTGTGTGGCACACTGATTTTGTGAAGTATGTGTTTCATGGTTTGTGTTGGGGAGTGGAGGTTGCTTGGATGTCTGCTTTGGAGGTCTCTGTTGCTTTTGCAGATTTTTATTTAGAGCCTCCGAGTATGTTTTTGTGTATTTATGTGTGTTTTTTGCCAGTGCTGGTTTCATAGGTCTATGTGAGACTGGTGGTGTGATGCAAGTAATTCCCTTCTCCTCTTGACTGCCTAGTCTATTCTTGGGTTGAGAGAGCTTAACTTCCAGTTTGGCTGTATAATTGTATCTCTCGCATGTATTAGTGTTTGGTGGAAGGAGGAGAGGGTTGTCTGTGTACATGAGGCAATTATAACATTGCCTCAAAATGTCCAGATTCACCAGTTGGACTGGAGAGTACACCTATAACTGCCCTTTGGACATGCCTGGATAGGTACAGTGAACTGTTTTACTGATTGGCTGGTAAGGTCGAATAGAGAGCTTTGTCCTTCTCTACAGTATAGAGGGGTCTAGTGCTAAGGTTTATTAGTGCTTGCTATGAGTTTTGGGCAAGTGCAGGGATGAAAAGTGAATGATTTGAGTGCTTAAGTTGAACATTTGTCTAGTTCCAAAGGAAAAATTGAAGAGTAGACTTTGTGAAGCCGGGAATAGTTATACCCTAGCTAACCGGCGCTGCCCGGCGTGTAAAACCGCACAAATGCGGGTTTTATAGCAGGGAAATTAAAGAGATAGAAATTAGCCCAAAATGGCCAATAAACTACTAATTACTGGGCTGAAACCACTCTTCCAGGGACAGATAGGCTGCTCAAAGCTCTCTCACAGTGAACAGAGAAACTTCCTTCTATCCAAGTAAGGTATGGGCAAACGCAGAAACTTGTAACACAGCCCTGAATTCAGCACTAACCTGAAAACTGGACTAAACTAGCTTAGAAAGGCAGGGAAACAAGTATATTTTTTGTTTGTTTATTTTTTATTTTCAGAAAATAAAGCAGATACAATCAAAAAAACACTTTAAATTCACAGAAATGGCTATCACACTTGAGTGTGTAGCCTACAACAGTTAAACGGGTAATTTAAGCACAAAAATGACTTTGTTAAAGTGCAGGCAGTAAAATAAGTACAATATGTAGCTGAAACAAGTTTTTTAAATCACAGAAACTCTAGCAAATTGGTGTTTTAGGTGGAATTAGCTAAAGGCAGCAAGAAAATGCAGAAAAATGATACTTAATCACTCCAAAGTCTCTCTTTTGTCTCTCTGCTGCTGTAGAACTCTACAGGGCACCAGGCAGGAGCTTGCTGAGCTGTATACTAGCACAAAAACCTTGCAAATGCGAGTTTTATAGCAGGGAAATGAAAGAGATAGAAATTAGCCCAAAATGGCCAATAAACAACTAATTTCTGGGCTGAAACCACTCCTCCAGGGACAGATAGGCTGCTCAAAGCTCCCTCTCTCACAGTGAACAGAGAAACTTCTTTCTATCCAAGTAAGGTATGGGCAAACACAGGAACTTGTAACACAGCCCTGAATTCAGCACTAACCTGAAAACTGGACTAAACTTGCTTAGAAAGGCAGGAAAACAAGTATATATAATTTTTCAGAAAATAAAGCAGATACAATCAAAAAACACTTAAAATGCACAGAAATAGCTATCACACTTGAGTGTGTAGCCTACAACAATTAAACAGGTAATTTAAACACAAAAAATGACTTTAACATGCAGACAGTAAAATAAGTACAATATGTAGCTGAAACAAGCTTTTTAAATCACAGAAACTCTAGAAAATCGGAATTTTAGGTGGAATTAGCTAAAGGCATACCCCACATATGTGGGTCTATCTGTCTTGACCTTATCTTGTACAAGAGGGGAGCTGTGTGCACTAATAACCTGTTGTATGTCTTGTATGTTGTTATGTAAGAGGGCTGACTCTACTTTTATGGGATAGTTACATCGCTCATGTGCTGTGTTTGTTTGCTTTAGGAGCAAGGGGTTGTCAGTATACATGAGGCAATTTCAATATTGCTTCAAGACGCCCATGTCAATCAGGTTGGCTGGAGAAATGATGGGAAATTGTCCATCCATTATGGCAGGTATATGTTGTAGTGACTTGAGGGATGGGCTAGATGGACCAGGATTTGCTTGTGAGGAAAGGGGACTATTCTGTGGAGGGCTAAGGCTGGAACACTGCATCAATGTCTCAGAATGCACAAATGAGTTGCTTGCTAGGTAGCAATGTGTAACTACATTGTGCTCAAACAAGCAGTGGAGGTAAAGAGGGTTCTCTAGCAGATATCAAGGGAAAATTGTGTTTCTAACCGTTTGAGTCTATATATGGCAGCGCTAAATCCCGCAGGGCAGTGCGCACATATGCACAAATGCGGGGCTTAAACACAAGTGAAGTTAAACAGTTTTAAATCAAATTAAGAAATATGAAAGCCCAAAACTGAGCCTTTTTCCAGCAACTCTGATGGGTTCTGGGCTACACACTTCTGCCACAAGGGTACAGGAAGGCCTTCTTCATATAGGATGGCTGGTTTTAGTGTTCAAGTAATGCCAAACAGACTAGATTCAGCAAATCTGAATCTAGTCTATGCTGCTAAATACTAGAAATTCAAAGTGCTGAAAAAAAAACAGCCACAGCAGTAAAAACAGCAAAAATGAAGCAACAATAAAACAACATACAGTTCATAAAAGTGCTGTGCAAGCTTAAAACATTCTTATTTTATGTTGAACACAGTGGATTCCTTGGATTGTATCATATCAGTAACATTTCATTGTGCATTTAGTAGAGACATACTATGGCCACCCACACCATTCACATCCTCCTTCAGTCTCTGTTTGATATTTGTATCTGTGGTGCCTTTGACAGAATGAACATGTCATGAGTATGGAGGGCCTGCTGTAGCACTACCATCTCTAGGATAGTGATTATTTCAAGCCATTGTCTCCCTCAGGTAGCCATACCACTGCATGTATACCTTTTGGTGAAACAAATTAGTCACTAGACATGTATAGTATGATATAGGATTTCCATAACCATGGCTACTGCCCCCGGTGCACATTTTTATCATCTGCATTTAACTTAGGTACAGATTTGCCCATTTATGTATGGTAACCACAGCCACATTTTTCCATCTTTATGCATCACTTTTATCAGTAACAGTGAGTGCTATGCACTGCCACCACATTTATATACTATAACCATTCCTCAGTGCATGGCTCTTGTACCCTGTACCTCTTGTGGACTGCCTCTCACACGGTTTCCACTAAACATTGTTGCCACCCCCCCAGAAGCCACAAGCAGACAGAGCAGTGTCATGCCAGTGTTATAAGTTCCCAGTTACACATACAGTATGATGTTACCCCCAGTATCACTGACATACAGCACGCAGTTTATTATTCTTGCTGAAGCACTTTAACATGTGGGGCACTTTCCATAATGCTGTGAATCTTCAAGACTACAGAACCTTCAGTGAAACTCATCTCTTACAAAGCTAGAGAACATTGACCAATTTTTACAAAATGACCGCTAGACAGGCAGTTATGCTAATAAAGTTCCTTACTGCTAATTACTGTAAATCACTGTTACATTGCATTGTGTTATTCAAATATGCTGATTCTGCCCATGCATGAGACAGTGAACACAAAGCATGTGACCACTGTGCTCAAGTATATGGCTGGGTTAAACCTGTAGTGAAACGCAGCAGTGTCGTATCCATTCTTACCATGGTGGTACAACACTGAGGACATACAATGGTACTCTGGTGCAACACTACACTCTTCAGCATGAAATCCACAAATGTGCATATGTGCACACATGGCTACAATTTTCTCTTTAGGCTTATCAGAGTGAGTGACTATGGTTACTTTGGGGGCTGTAAAATGCAATTCTCCAGCATGGTCTAGGAGGAAGAGCAGGATTTTCCCATTATTCCTACAAAGGAAACATAGGGAAGACCTGCTGGGCCAGTATGATGGCCAACCATGGAAGGCAAATATTATGCCAAGCATAAGGAGAAGCTTGATCAGATGGAGGGTGACATTTCTGGCACTACCCATTCTGGAGAGTAGTGTCCACATTGAGTTAGTGATATGAAGCAGTGAAAACCTGACCTGTTCCATTAATGGGAAACAAAGGTTCAGGAGCAAAAGCCTTAAATGCATTGTAAACATTTTTTATATTACTGTTTTCTACTATCTTAACTGTTGTGCATGTATAATTAAGGACTGTAGGAATTGCATTTCAGAGGTGGAAAAGCAAAAATTGAACATGCTTGAATATCACAAAAAGCTAAGAACATATCTCCAAGCAGTTGGATGTGTATGATATAAGAGCCATTCCTCTGTACAACTGTGACTGTCTCCATAGCTTGTGTATGTAAACATGTTCCCATTGTGCCACCCTTCTTTAAGACTAGTTATGGAAGAGGTAGAGGTGAGGCCACACTCACTTTGGTCTGTCCTAGCTAATACCTCCACTGCTGGCTCATAAGTTGCCTAGTGGTCTACCTCAAAGTAGGGGGACAGTGGCTGCCCCTGCTGGAGGTGAACTCAAGGGGTTCAAGAACCCTCCATGATCACTGTTGGGGAGTTGGTTGAAGAATTTTCTTCTGAAATTGGGCCAGATGTGTCTGCCTGATCTTTCAACCTCAGTTCGGGAAGCTGGTAGCTACCAACATTTGCCTGCACCTGCATTCCTGCCTTCGTAATGTGCAGTACATTCTGGCATGGGACGCATTGTCACGTAGACAGTAGACCTCACCCATCAGGCTATGGGGGTGGGGCAACCAGCCCATATCATCTACCACCCAGGCAAGTGATTCCTGGTTTCTTGGCCTCTGAGCTGCAATAGCATTCAACCATGTCAGGATAATTTCCTATCCCTCCCTAATGTTTTCCTTCCCTTATGTCTCTTTGATGTTCTCCTTATGTCCTGCTTTGCTACTTACTCCCATTTCCTCCCTGTTTTTATAATGAAAAGTGTTGGCACTTGGCACTGTGTACAAAGGTATATCTGTTGACTGTTGCATTGCTTTATTTATGACTGATAAGCGTGAACTGCATTGCTGAGTATGCTGTGGGTGTAACCACACACACTGACTTGACCACAGTAGCCTGAGGTCAAAACGTCATTGTGATATCCATCATATTGGTTACAAACCCCGTTGCAGTGATTCTCCAGAGGTAGAACAGCCTGATGTTGTTTATCTCATTACCACTATTCTAGTCATTAATTATATGGTCCTTTGCTCAGACTGCTGGTGCTTTTCACTGCTTAATGTGTCTCCTCACACAATGAATCCCAGCCATTTTGTGCCCCATCTGTTAACAGCTTTCAAGAACAGAACAGACTCTGCAAACTTCTTTCAAGAAGCAGCTCTGCTTCTTTGTGTATGCTCAAGCAGGTAAACCAAATAACTCACACTGCTAATAGTCTCTTCCTTTATAGGTATATGCATATGTATATGTATTTATAAAAGCCCCAGACAGGATTTTCTTTTGGTTTTATTTCTGAAATTTTGGAAGATATATTTCTTGTTTCTACTGTTGCTTATGTCTGCTGAGAAAGCCCAAATAAAGTAATATACTTTGAACAAGGGGCATTAGTTTCCAAGCAATGGAGAAGAGTGCACAACAGAGTTAGTTTCACATTGAAACAGCAGTACATTCCCACAGCTGTGCAGTTTTTAATACATGCAGTTTCACATGCTTCTTTTAAACCATTCATACTTGCTAAGAAGGCAAGCAGAGTGCAACTTCTTTTTTAGCTTTAAAAAAATTCTTTCATCTTTCTTATTTCAATACAGCTATTTAGCACAAAGTAGTTCACTTTTTTGAATGAACAATAACCATGACTTGCAGTGCTGGGTTTATTACCACTTTTGATACCATGTCTTAAGTGTAGTATGGCAATAAACCTTGCATTTCAGATACTTAAGTTTAAGACTGAGTTTTGAAGAATAGGCTACCTTACCTTGGCTCTGTGTTGATAATGGATTAAGTCCTGAGTACCACCATGATACCCAACTTCCACAAAAATCTTAGACAGTAGAAAAAGAATGGCAGAAGAGTGTCAGAGAGAACAACTTACTCTTCCTGGGTGGAAGGAAAAGTTGGTCTTGGCTGGCCAAGCTGTCTCATGCAAAATAATGTTTGCATGACAACAGTGACCATAGGATTAGAGGACATGAGCGTTGTGATCAAAGCTAGTGACAGCAGCCCTAGAGCACCTCAGCTGTGAAGCATGTATTCATGTCAACCTCTAAGGAGCAGGGTAAGAGATATATTGATAAAACCTCTTTGGTACAGAGTTGACTTTTTTTATTTTTATTTTACATTTGTTTAATGGGGTGCTGCATTGATCTCAGCAGAGCATTTAGAGGCAAAGCCTGGGTGGGCATATTGCAATGCTAGGAAAGACACACTTATGTACAGTATAGTGCAGAGATATAGATGTATACAAAGTTTGCATATTACATTTGAAGGCAGGTAAACTGGATACCACAGCAAGTAAAGCTTATGTTGTTACTTATAGGTAAGTACAAATCTGTTTGCACTGGTGGACCATTTTAAGCCTAGTCAATTCATTTCAAAGGCAAGAGTCATACACTGTACATTGTACCTGGATGCGTATATATGTGTATGTGGAGTATATGCACCTTACTCATTAGGCCCATACCCAGGTCAATAATAGTTTGGGCTTACAGGCCTCCAAATCACATACCTGTACTTTGGAGTCTGGTGCTCTACCACTGACCACACCAGCCTTTCTGTGGCCAGTCTGAGTCTGTTCTTTCAAAGTAGGTTACTTAGACTGTAGATAGTTGTCGCTGTTGTGCCTTTTGGCTTTTCCCAGTTAGACTGTAGATAGTAATGTATAGAAATGGTGGTAGAGTAGGAAGCAGAATAACTAAGAAGGAGGTGTATGGGAGTTTAAGATGTCAGTTACAAATTTACCAGGATTGCCAGGATGGCTTGTGCAGTTGAAGGAGTAAAAAGAGATTTGATAAAAAGTTACATTTAAGTAATGTGCTGAGACTGGTGACATTGGCATGAACCTTGTATAAGCAGGTGTTTCCTGAGGCCTGTTCTCCAGTGTGCATTTGATAAGCATTCATTTAGGGAGATTGCAGTGATTCCCAAGGTTTAAAGGTTACATGGTGAAAACAACATAGTGTAGTTTAGTTGCAGGTGTGACCAGACTTGGGGTGAACTGTGAAACATTTATAAGGCTGTGTGATGAGGATTTAGGAATGCATCTGTGTGTAGAGGGGAGGATGAATCAGGAGTAAAGGTTTTCTCGAGCAGGGAGGCCAGCTGGAATTCAGATCTTTATTTGATAGGCAGCCATGTGGCTTTAGAGTGAGATGAGCAGTGATGCTCTTGGAAAGATGAATTTATGATGAACTGACATTTTGTGGTAGAGAGTTTTTAGGGCGGTTGTTAATTTCTTAGATTCTGTAATAGTTTGCAGACTAGTTGGGTGAGCAGAATTTTTGCCTTTGGCTCTCTTAGCTGGGGGCTGTGATAAAGGAGGAGGTGTTTTTGTTCAGGAAAAGTAGAGAATTAATGTTTTTGCATATTTTTCAGTGGGGTTCTGGGATTTAAGAGTTTGGTCAAGCCAGAGTCCCAAGTATTTGAATGAACAGCTAGTTTATTTGGGGGAATTGTTTATGTCTGTGATGGGAAGTGTATTGAGAACTCTAGGGAGTCTTTGATGAGTACTTTGGTTTTAGAGGTCTATAGTAACAACTTGTTTTGGGGAAGCCAATGGCTGTGTAAATATAGGTAATTTTTGAGGTGAGTTTGTATTGTGGGGTGTGAATGGCTGGATCTGAAAATGACCACTTCATACATGAATAATGCAACTGAAATACATGATAGGTCATACAGGAACTTATTAATGAATATGGAGAAAATAAGAGGTGCAAGAATGAAGTCCTTATTAGTGTTATGTTAGAGATGGTGGTTTCTACTTTCATTTTAAAGGATCTGTTGGAAAGGACATCTTTAAACCAGGTAGGGAGTCTTCATGTATGCCAATTTCTATTCATTTGTCTTGAAGCAGTGAGTGGTATATTAAATTATATGCCTTGTTAAATTTATGAAGATTGTCCCAGTAAGGGTTCCATTGTCCATAGTGCTTAGGTTCAAAGGGCTGTCATGGTATTGTGGTACCCCAACCACCAGAACTTGCATTGCATTTTGGAGAGATTATATTACATGCATCGTGTCAGTATGAATTATTTATTCTATGATTTTTGTGGGGAATACTGAAAGTAATATAGATTTTCTAGTTTATCTCGTTTAGGAATGTTTTAGAGTTTCTTTCCATATGTTTGGATATAATATTGATTGTCAGACAGAGACTGTGTGTGTGAGAAAGGGGAGTGTTTAAGAAGTCTTTGGAAAAATGGATGGACCAGGCGTGGCTTTTGTTTCAATGAGGAATGGAATCAATGGAGTTTCATCTAGTACAGTTTCTATATATTTGTATCTGATATCATTAACATGGTAAAGGGGAAAAGAAAGGGAGAGATGATAGGAAGAGGAAGGCAAGAAGGAGCACTGACTTTTGGTATCTAGCTTAATTCATTGAAAAAAGCTGAGGTGGAAAGATTTGTAGTGTTGCAGTTTAGGACATGGGAGAGGTGTTATCTAGGGCCTTGCACCCCATGAGGTGATTTATTTGTTGCCAAAATGTCTTAGGTTCCTTTAGAAGGCAATGTTGCCTAGATTTATAGGTGTATACTAGGCTAATTACCACTAGGAGCATTATAAACCTAGCCATGCAACCAACATGTATCCTATGAGTTGTTGTGCCTCGGGGGTTATTCTAAATGGTATATGTTGGCTAGGACATGATTTAAAGGTTGCATCTGTCCATCAAAGACATAGGTGCCAGACCAGGAGTAAATGTTCAATTTCCCATCCACTGATTCAGAATGCACTTGAATACGGATAGGGAAGGGCTCTGCTTCACATGGATGGGAAGTCTATTCCAGAGGATGAGAATTCTCTGAGATACATAACCATCCATCCAGCATATCCTATTTATGTTGTAAGCAAAGTTTAGGTCCTTAGCTCTTATAGTTCTGATAGTTTTCATTCTATGGGATATGCAAAAGGTCCATCAGAGTGGGATCCAATGATGTCTTGCATGCCAGACATAGATCACCTTTCAGCTACCTGTAGGAATCAGAATATAGAGATAGGGCTTTGAAGTGATCTGTATAGGACGTTGTGTTTATGCAATGTTTTCTTTTTGTGATAAACAACTCTGAACATTCCAGTTGTTGCATGTGCTTGTTCAGGTCCATACTAAAGGGGGCATAAAACTTAATGATGCTTCTAAAGAGTACCAAATATAGTGGGACAATGACCTCCCCGGTCCTAGATGCCATGCCCTTACCATAAGTTGAGCATTATAAAATGATTCTTTACTAACTTAGACACACGTTGGTCAAAGGCCAGGTTACTACCTACATGCATCCCCAAATCCCTGAATAATGGGTCTACTGAAGGGTGATTTATTGAAAATGTAGTTTCCCAGAATGGCTAGCTTCCCAAAAGGTACTATTATACATTTCTTGGCACTGAATTTTAAGCCATGACTTTAGCACCAGTTGTTTGTTTGCATTAGACCTTCCTTTAAGATGTTATCATCTTGAAGGGATTCAGTGACTGCTCCTACTTTGTAGTCATCTACAAACTTGGTCAGATAGAGGCTCTTGATGTTGACCTTTACTTCTGACAAGTAGATGTCAAAGAGTAGTGGACCCACCACAAATCCCTGAGTGATTGTAATGAGTATTCTTATTCCTGTGGATAACTTGTTGTGTGAGATTACTTTATGTGGTGAACTGAGATCAAGGCTGGATGCTGTGGCTTTGTTTCTGCTTCAACCAAGCCTCATCCATCTGTTGTAAATGTTGTTTGAGTTCTTTAGTTATCTATTTATTTTTAGAGAGTTTAGGAATTTTGCAACTGATGAAAATATTTCTGCAGAAGAGAGAGGAGGGTTTGGGTTAAGTGCTTTATTTAGATCCAGAATGTTAAGGAGTAGGATCAAATCTTGTGATGACATGTGGTGTTTTAGGTTGTCAATATTACAAGAGGATTTAGGTCTGAATGTTACTAGCTTGGGGGAAGACTGTGTATTGTGAAAGTTATTTGATGGTGGTAACTGTAGAATGGGAATTTGAAGTCATAGATAGATAAGAATTATTTATGATAACTAGGTCTAGTATGGAGTGGCTGGCTGAGTCTGTGTGTTAGATCATTTTGGTACAGATTTTAGCTACAAGATATTTCTGGTATGAATGGTGAGTATCATTCACTGGCATAATAGTCAACGACTTTCTCTCCCATGCACAAGGTAGAAGATTGAGCCTGAGCTCTAGCCAATGCCCGTGTGGAGTTTGCAAGTTTCCCTATATCTCTGTGGAGTCCCTTCCACTTCCCTAAAACATGCTAGGTGTTTCCACCTCAAAGTTACCCAATAATGGAGTTGTAGGCAGCAGCACAGACTCTAGATGGTATCTATAAGGGGAAGAGTTGTATAGACCAACGTTTTTGGCATCAGTTGTGGTGCATTGTATTCTCTAGAGAGGAGAGCACAGATCACAGACTAAGTGATGTGTCAGGGTTAGCCACTCAGTGGATTTGTGTTGACTAATGTCACCAAAAATGGGCATGGGACTTGCCAATAAGTGGATTGAGGTAAGGCTTATTCTGACCTTTACAAGGGGCATAAGTTAGTGGTGTGAGGGGTGTGTGCCTCCCATAGAGGCCAGCAGCCCAGCATCAATAAACTATTGCTGTGCTTGAATTACCGATGACAGCTGTGTTGACCAAAATCTGGATGTAAAACCAATCAAACTGCCATACATGAACTAAGAATTGCTACACTCACTACAGTTTCACTAACAGCATGCAGTTTGGAAATGGATGACATGGTGGTAAGGAGGAGGATGCTGGACATCTCTGTATCCAAGAGACAAGATGGAAGGACAGTGCAGAAAAGTCTCTTGACTTGGCATCAGACTAGAAATGGTATGAGAGTTGTGGTGATGGAGGGGCTTCAGAAGACAGTGAGGAATGTAATCAGAATTAGTGTCAGAATCATGGCAATCAGAGTCCATGGTTTGGATAGGGCAGTATTCATAATCTCAGCCAATGCATCATAGATCTGAAAATGAGTACATTCAGACAGCAGTTGCAGGATGTACTTGATAAAGAGTTGACTAATAATTGGCTTAATTTCTAGTGTAATTCTAAATGAGTGCAATATTTGTCAGCATAGAAGGAGATAGTCAACAGACCACACTACTTAGCCAGGGATAGCCTGCACCTCTCCCCTCTAGGCTTTTGAATATTAGCTGCATCACTGTCCTCACCTGTAATGCCTTTTTCTGGTAATGCAAAACTGAAATTAGTGCCAACATAGGTGTTACTGCTCAATGCTAGGAGTCTAAACAAAGAAGTCCACTCCCTAGAAGCTCTACTCACCCTAGATAATGCTGACATCTGTGCAGTCACTGAAACATGGTTTAAATCTGTAGACAGCACACTGATAGTGCAAGGTTAAAATGTCTTCCACACATTTAGGCCAGCTACTACACAGACAGGGACTAAAGGTGGAGGTGTATTGATCTAAGTCAAAGTAAATATACCTCAGGGCTGGTTTGACAGAATAATGCATTTGAGCAGCTCCATGTTTAAATCACCATAGGCAAAATTCCATACCATTTCCTTGCAACCTTCATCTATGACCCAGGAAATCCATACCATGTATTTAAACTTGATGGAAACACTCACCATCCAACTCAATACCATATTCATGGACATCTTTAATTACCTCTCTATTAACAGGGAATCATATATGACACTAGGCATACAGGCACAGTGATTACTGCAATTTGTAAATGCAAACTCCCTGGAACAGACTGGATTTGCTTCTCACACTCCTTAATGTAATGTCTTCTCTGGTAAGATCTGTCCACAAAATGGTCTCCTTTGAATGAAAAATAACCCTGGAACACCTGCTAACAATGGAACATTCAAGAACTACTCTAAGTCTAACTTCCTACTGTTAAGTGATTATTTGGCAAAATGTCAAGCCCCCATAAACTTTGAGAAAACTGCTGCCTACAAGGAACTGTTCAGAGAAACCCTATACAAGCATGTTAATAGCTGCACAGAGGCAGCTATAACCACTGGAAGAAGTACAGAACAAACTAAAAAAACATGCCATCCTGGTGGAATCACAACATCAATAGGCTGTATAACAGAAGGAAGAAAACCAGCCAAAAATTATGAGGTACAGCACCCATCAGGATAAAAGCACTCTCACCAAACTAAACAAATAACTCAGAGGACAAATAAAATCTGCCAAAACCAAATTTGAGGTCAGTTTTGCCCCCTAGGTCAAGGACAACCACGTGGCATTCTTTAGCTATATACGTAACCTCAAAGGCAATACACATTTGTGTATTGTGTACACAGCTCATTGGTAATGGAGCCACATATACTGAGCCAAAAGATATAGCAATTCTACTGGTCAGCAAATTTATCTCCAACTTTACCCATTTCTAAATTTTCCCTCAGGAAATACCATCAGATATAACTCCCCCTGTCATCACTAGGGAAGAGCTCCTTAATTCTCTCTCTCTAAGGCCAAGAACACTGCATAAATTGGCCCAGAGAATACCCCAGGATGCCTTCTAAATAGTTTAAAAGATGACCTATCAGGCCCTTTGGAAAATGCTGCTTAACTGTCACCTCCTAACAGACTTTGTGCCTCATGAATGGAGAACAGCAACAGTCATCCATCTGCACAAAGATGGGCCATCTAAGAACCTGGAAACTACAGACCCATAAGCCTCACTAGTCTCATATGCAAAGCCATGGAAAGGGTTGTAATGGAAATGATCAAATATGAAACAGAAAGCCACCAGACACTGGATCCAACCCAATCTGGTTTTGTCAGGAGCAGGTCATGCCTACTCACCTTGGTGGACTTCATTGAGAAGGTCACCAAGCAATGGATGAGGGCAAAATGGTTCACACTGTCTACCCTTGCAAGGTCAAGGCATTTGACACAATAGCCCACTCAGGCACTGTTGACAAACTCAAGAGGTTAGATACAAACCCTTATGTCACCCAGTGGATAGCCAACCAGCTCACCAGAAAGTTAGAAATGGGAGTTCACCACTTCAAAGAGACTAATCACAAATAGAATCAGTCAGGGATTGGTTCTGGGACTGCTTATTTTTGGCATTTACTTCTTTGAAGTCAAGGCCAATATCAATGACCTCTGGATGAATACATTTGCAGATGATTGCAAATTAGGAGCTGTGATTGAATCACCCACTGACACAAATGTTCTCCAGGAAGGGCTGACACAGACAAATAACTGGTGATAGAGCCATGGACTAAAGCGACATGACAAGAAATGCATAATAGTATCCTTTGGGAAGCCATCCACCCTGTAAACTATCATATTGACAACATACTTCTAATAGTTGACCTGGTAATCAGGGACTTGGACAGTAGTTTAGCATTTGACAATCACGTGTCTACAGTAGTGAAGAAATCGTTCTATGTTCTGCAACTTATAAACAAAGGTATGCCATCTAGGTCCAAGGAAGTCATTGTTCCACTGTATTCAGCATTCATCAGACCTATCACTGAGTGCTCGCTTTGGTATGTATATAATAAAGCATATCCAGCAACTGGAACATCCACAGGGGTTCCTCACTAAAAAAATACAGGGCATTAGAAATATATTCTCTGCAGACCACCTCAAGGCCATATCCCTGTATTCTGTCTTCTGCAGGCTGCTGAGGGGGGAGCTATGCCTACCATACAATGCATTGTCAAACTCCACTCTGAAGGGCCTCTACCATATTTGCAAAACAAACAGCACCAGAATGACCATTCTAAACACTAAAATCTTGCCTGTGATAGGCAGACTTCTTCCTAGTAAGGAAAAGGCATTGGTGGAATATTAGCAATTGCAAAGTCATCCTCAGTGATGCAGTCAGCCCACAGCATAAATGAATGGTTGTCACAGTTAGCTGCAAACAGTAGTCAGAGAAGGCTGTAACATTAACAGAGACTAGGCCAAAGACCTGAAAGCTGACTGGAGAAAAAGTGCAGGATCTTTAGGAAATGCACTGGGCTCTAGCACTTCAGGAAAAAGAGAAAATCTGTGCAGTTGAAGAAGAATGACAGTGCATCCAAACAGCACGTGTGAGGACTATAAAAACTAATAGGCATCTGAACTGGGTATGAAAAAAGATACATAAGGAAAGCTGGAATGCAGAAGTCCAGAAAGTCAGTAAAATAAAGAAAAGCAGGAAAAAGATGAACCAGGCTAAGACAGAATATTGGTTGCCTAACAAAGAGGTTAAGACAGCAGTTGGAATAGAAAGAACAAGGCTTCAGAGGCACTGCAGTAGTTTCTTGAAAGTGACTTAGTATAAAGCATAAAGAAACTCTTATCAGATTGCAAGGCAAACGCAGAAAGCCAGCAACAACCTGCTCACGAGTCCAAAGGACATAACAGGCAGATGGAAGGTATACTTCTAGTAGCGTCTAAATGAAGAAAGACCCACAGAAGCTATACCATCCCAGACACAGCATATGATGATGAAAAGAAGATCCCACCATAGAAGTAAGAAAAGCACAAAGGAAATGAAGTCAGTGACAGCAACATGCTCAGATGAGGTCATAGCAGATATGATCAAGATGTTGTGTGAGTTAGGGAAGAAATGGCTCCAGAGGGTACTCACAGCAGTATGGAGAAGGCATATTCTAGGTGACTGAAGGATATGCATTCTGGTGCCAGTACAGAACAAAGAGGACATTCACAACTGTGAGTAGTGTAGTTGTGTCAAACTCCTGTCACACTACATGAAATTTCTGGAGAGGGTGTCTGATAAATAAATATGCACAGTAGTCAAAAGAAGGATGGGAGATGAACAGTTTGAATTTAGATCAGGATGCGGCACAACAGACCTAATGTTTGCAGTGTAGAAGAAACTGGGTACAAGGAAAAAAGTCCAGCTGGGCATTCCTAAACCTGGCATATGAAAAGGTCAGAAGAAAGCTGATGTTGGCAGTTCTTTGATGGTTCAAAATCCCAGACAAATTGGTAGAATTAGTGCAGGCTATGTACAAGAACCCAATGACACAAGTATGAACAATGTTCAGATTCAGTGGGGTTCACAGTGAGAGTGAATATTTATTACGGTTCATTTTATACCCTACTGTTGTTCATACTGGTGATGTACTATATTAGCAGGTTGGAGGAGACAGATAAACAGAACTGCTCTATGTAGACAATGTGGCATTACATGCAGATTCTGAATTAAAACATCAGCAAAAGACAGGGAAATGGAATGCAAAACGCAGGGCGAATATGATGAAAATGAGTACAGATAAGACAGTTGCAGTGACAGCAAATGGGGTAAATCAGAACAAGATGAAAATTGAAATAGTAGAGAAGATAGTGGATCAGGATAACAGCTTCAAGTATATTGGAGGGGAGGCTGAAGAAAAGGGAAGTCTGAAAGAAGAGATCAAAGCTGGAATCAGAGGAGCTGCTGTCAACCAGCATAAATGTCAGCAGGAGTGTGAAAGAAAAACTGCCAGAAAAGTTGACAAGTAAGGTGTAAAAAACAGTGGTGCAACTAGTATTACTGTATGATACATAAACCTGGGCAGTAAAGACAGAGCAACTAAGGATGCTAGAGGTGATAGAGATGACGTGTATGAGATGGCAGGTATGATACTCAGTTTAGGACACATGAATTAATGAGGACATCAGAGCACAATCCCACACAGCTCCAATTGCAGAGAAGACCAAAGAGAACATATTATTGTGGTTCTGTCACATGTACAGGAAAGTAGAAGACAATCTAGTGAAAAGATTCAGGACACATAGGAGGAAGGCAAGAGGAAATGAGGGTATCCAGCAAAGAGTTGGATGGACTGTGTGAGAGAAGATCTGCAACAGTCAGGCATGACTGTTAAAGAAATTAGAACAGTAGCATTGACTCACAGGGAAAGCAACAGTTGTCACAGCATCCTGACCACATGTAGAAAATGGGAAAAAAGTGGCAGATAATGATGAAGAAGATGATGATGATGATACTTGTTTCCTATGAAAGCCAAACGTCTTAGTGGTGGTTAATTTGATACAACCTTCGCAAAGCATAGTTTATGCCATTCTGACTTTTTGCAAGATGTCTACTCCCATCTAAGTCTATAACTCATTGCACTATACTATTCCTATTCACTTTCTTTTAATCTATATTCTGTTACTTGTTCTTCTGGTGAGATGAGAACTTCCACGTGGGGTTTACTTGGCACACTTCTTTCACATTTGATATTCAGGGATGGTGATGCATAATGATTTTACCCCCTCAGTTTTTTTATATCATTCATGCGGCTTGTAAATGTTTCACCTCCCAAGCCTCTGCTTACACTTATCAAGGGTACCAGAACTTGTCAGAGATTTGGGATGCATGACTAGGCTTAAAAAGGCCCTTGTGGTCATTATCCTGGTGAACACCTATGAACCTGTGACTGTAAACTGTTGCATCTTTTCTCATTTCTGTGGTAAATGATGATCTGAGATTTCGCTTTACTGTTCTTGTCACTTCAGTGTTTTGTGAATTGCTTCATTTTTCAAAACTACATTGCTCTCAAATGTCATTAGATTGTGTAAGGAGGTAATGCGTTTAATTCCACATCTGTGTTTTTCAGTTGTTTAACTGGCTGTCTTGCATTTTGACCACTTTTCTTAGATGTACCACTGAATAATCCTTCAAAAATTTTGATTTAAAAATAAAATATGTTTGCATTACAGAAAAGTGAAAAAGAAAAATGCATGACTCAGAATCCTTTTGGCAACTTAAGCTATTATTCCAAAGTTATGGTATCAGGAGGAATTATCTATAAACTGCGTATAAAATCTAAAAGACTAATGTGTAAACATAGGTCACTTTAACCAGCTGTAAGTAACAGCACATCATTTATTTTTGAAGTACATGTTTACAAGGAAGGATTGCAATGTCTGATTAAACCATTGTTTAAAAGAACAGTAAAAATAATAGGTTACTAACATAATGTTAGCTGCTAAGGATAAATCAATGACCTTGATAATAACCTTTGGATTCAGCAATGAAAGCTGGATTATAATAAATGTTTCTGTTCACTGCAGTTTGTTTAAATAATATCACTTTTGTGAGAGCTTTATGAGTTAGCAACATTATCTATAAACATAAAGATGCCAAAATGTGGTGTTTATATCTTTATTTTCATATTTAAAGTCTGATTTGCATGAGACTGATAGTTTTATGGAATATAATACAATCAGCTCAAATGGGCCACTAAGCAGAAAAAGTTGTTTATTAGACAGAAGTGGCTTATAAAACTAAACAGATACTGAAAGAAGCATGGCTGTTACTTAATAACATTACTCTATAAATTTATGCTAAAAATATTGAAAAACTTACTGCTTGAAGTTATACCTAAGAAGTAAGGAAGCACAAGTAATGAACAAATAGGAAAGCAATTCTAGGAAAACATTGCGTAACATCAGTGAAGAGGAGGCCACAGGGGTACACATGGCTTTAGGCAGTTCATGAAAATCTAATAAATAAACATAACTATATAGCAAGTCACAGTACACAGCTGATTTGAGCATTAAATTGCATTAGTTTGTTCCAAAGCTACAGTATATAAATGTAAGCATTAGCTCTTGTCAGCAGAAGCTGACTTCCCAGTCTAGTTGAGTCTGTTTTTGTTGCCTCTTACAGACGATGCCAGATTGCAGTTCTCCTAGTTACCCTACCAAGGCAGTATAGAGGCAATTACAATATAGAGACACTGTAGATTTTTTCTGTCATCCATTATTTCAACTTTCCCTTGTTAGATTGCCATGTGTCAAACAGAAGTATTCTACATTGTGTTACATATATGACATTTGAAGTTGTATAGGTTGAAATTGTCCCTTACTATGGCTGTGTTCTCACAGACTACTATACCTGTATGTACCTGACTTATCAATCTCAAATTATACTAGTGGAATTCCCATCAATTAACCATCTTTTAGGCTAAGCTTATTCCCTTCACTGACAATAACATGTTGCAGCTTCGCAGTTCTCTAAACCCTTTCTCTTCTGCTGTACTCCAAGGCATTATTCCAATCATTATGACTAACCTAACCCACAGCTGTTAAAATAATAAACAGTTGGCTAGGTTATGTATGCTGAAATTAAAATCTGAGAGTATTGTAAATATGTGTGAGCATCAAAAATACTGAACTTTTGGGCATAACGTAACTAATTCCTACATTAAATCAACTTTTCTTCATGCATCATCTTGTCTACTGCAAATTATGTATAGTATGATATTTCAACTATTGGATTGCTTTGTATATTGAAAATTTATATCAAATGCAAAATATTGTATTGTCCCAGGCAGTGACTGAAAACGGCTCTATATGAGCCTTCTCTCCTGGGAAGCAAAACATATCAAATAACTAAAAGCAAGACTTAGAAGTAATGCAGGATGAAAGTCATGTAATAAAAAGGTTATTTGTAGGTAAAGGTTCAATCAAGATATGTTACCTCTCTGCCTCTTTTTATTAAGGCTCTAGTGCTTTGGCCTGAAGTATTGCACTGTTTATACAGATGAACAATTAGCTGCTGCTACACTATCTTACTTAACTCTGTCTCTCTTTTTTTTTTTTTTTTTTTTTTTTTTTTTTTATAGCTACATCTGATCCACACCCCTTGATTGGGCTGTATGGATCTTAACCAGAGGGAAACAAATGGGCCAAATGAACATCCAAAAGGGATAGCTAGAAAACTGGTTTATTTTAGCTGGGTACTATATCTTCTCCTCTGCTTGCTCCAGGCCTTTGGATTTGCAGTCCATGGCTGTCATATTTTGCCTTCTTGTATACTTTATCCAGAATACAGAAACTACTTATATCAACTCTTCTCAGTATAAGGCCTGTTGAAACACAAGATAATTTGAATTCATGTCCCTCTATCTCACCTCTACCATTTAATTTAAATTAATTTCACGTCAGTGTTAAGCAATATTTCAGTCAATGATGCTTCAAGTTATTATATGAATCAAGATTCAACACCCCAGTAAACATATGACTTTTACCATTATTAAACAGATTGAGATTCAACACCCCAGCTTCTGCTTCTCTACTGTAAAAAAAAGAGTTTTTAATTTTATGGAACATTCTAGTATTCTGTTGAAACAAACACTGGACTGGGGAAATGGCTCAATAAAACATCAAACTGCAGTAAACAGGTAATAGAAACACTGCAAGCTGTAAAATTATTCTTCTAAGTAGAACCACAAACTTATTAACACAAAAGATTAGTGCTTTTGTCTCTTCACCATGAAGAAACTTCAGATGAAATATCAGATGAAGTTTCTTCATGGTGAAGAGACGAAAGCGCTAATCTTTTGTGTTAATAAATTTGTGATTCTACTTAGAAGAATAATCTTGCAGCTTGCAGTGTTTCTATTACCTGTTTACTGCAATTTGATGTTTTATTGAGGCATTTCCATGGTCAGGTACTTGTTTCAACAGTTTGTGTTTTTTCAGCATCTTTTGGTGTGTATCTTACATTCTAGTATTCAGAAGCTAACTTTAGTTCCCCTGTTAACCCTTGGAGGTAACATAGACCTTAAAAGAAGATTGGTGAATGGTCTCCTCCATGATTACATCAGCACTACTTTAGAAATCTGTAACGGTTCAATCAAAAATGTTTGCCAACCTCCCTCTATGATTATATTTAGACAGTGGTAAAAAGGCCAATAGATCATCAGTTTCACTATGTGCAACATTTCTGACTACAACAAGCCAACAAGCCAGATGTTTTAGTAATTATTGAAATTTAGCTCAGTACAGCTATAAAAAAAATAGGTAGAGTTCTCTGGATCATATCAGTTGTGATGTGGCAGAGTGCATATAGATGCTACATGGATTGCAGTCCCAAACAAAGACATTAAAACTGTTCTAAGTCTGACAAGCAATGGCAGTTCTTTGAAGAAAAGGATGCCATAATAATCAATATCCCTCTTGGCTCTTACAAATCCTGTAAATGCTTTGGACTACATATTCCTCTGAGACAGCACCTCACTATATTGGAAGATAGCTTCATATATACATAGATAAAGACTTAACATGCAATGCAGAATCAGTCCATGGATCATATTCAACTCATTAATACTTACCCTCATAGGCCACCCCCTGCCTCCAAGATGGCAGAACAAGTCAGGCATATGATGGATGTACAGGGTCCTATCCAATTGTCAATGCTTACCGCAAAGGAAGTGAGGGCATTACTTTGCTCTATATGTCACAGCAGATTACTCCAGAAAAGGCAGAATAGGGGGAGGGGGTTAAGCAATAAGTCTGTCCTTCAGAGTGTCTTATTTACTTGTTGATGGAGATTCATTTGGTTTAGTTTGAGTATTTGTGCAGCCATTTGTTTGGTGGAGGTGCAGAAGATCAAGGACGGATGGATTACTGACAGTCCAAAATGCTAGATATAAATCACAACATAATCATCAGAGTATAAGTATAGAGCGCTAAACCTTATTTTGGTAGCTGACAGCCTTTTGTCCAGCATTTTAGTAAAGCAGCTCTCAGCTGTTTCTACCTGCATGATACTTTTGCGAAAAAATGCATACTAAAATGGGTATTATGTTCTATACTTGATGAATCAAGGCAGTGGAATGATGGTTTCTTTTGACCTGTATAAGACACATCTAGCTATTAATTGGGCTGGATAGAAGAATTTCCTGAAAACTGTTGCTACATGAGAGTAACCTATGAAAGCTCCAAGAACTCTGATGATTATTTTAGTTTGGACTGAAATGTTGCCCATACCGTCAACTGTTAATATTTGTTTAACTTAAGTAACACTACTGAACCTGTTGATATTTAATTTAATCTCATTTTAAATTCATCATTTATGTATATGTTTTACCCCCTGCTGTAGTAACAGGGCATCAAATTCTGAGTGAACAGCATCTCTCAGTTTGCAGACATTTAGAGTTTAATTATATAACAAGATCTGAAAAGCAAATGCATAACACAAGGGGTCCCACTGCCAAGCCATGAGAAACACAAGGAGGTATCTGCTACTTTAACTGCATGTGATTTATCTGTTAATTTGCTACATACCTCACTATCTGTCTTTAGTCCTTTATGCTTGTATACAATTACAGCATGGTAAATATTGTAAAAGGCCTTGACCAGACCTACTTATGCTAGGTGAACTGTAAGACTGCAGTACATAGACATGATCTGCACTTTAATAAAACCATACTGTTGTGGGTCTACAGTAATAAGATTCTTTATATCAGAACTTGTGAATTCACATATAATGTGTTCCACGAATTTTCAAATTAAACTTGTTAGTTTGATATGTCTATAGTTCATGGGATCTGAGTTGGATCCCCTTTATCAATGGTCATGATGATAGACATTTTCCACATGTTGTAAAAACTGCAAGAAAGAACTAGTCAAACTATAGTCTTCACTGTATAATATGTTAAACCTACTGTAATGGAGGCCTATGGGTTATATGCAAATGACCGACTGAGAACACACACTGTTTCAGATACATGGCTTATGAATGCACTCAAATTACTCAGCACCTTGGGAGAAAGTGCTGGAGAGGCACTCAAGTTATTTAGAAGGAGGTTTTCCATCTGGCTGATTCTGGCATCTATCCTCCTGTCAATTACCTCCCCAACAATGTCTGCCATCTACTGATGGATGAAAATGGTGTCACTGGCATTGCTACTGGCTGATACAACATTCCCAGCATCCAGTGCAGGACTACCTGCAGTGGGTGTTTCAGTCAGAGGAGGAGGCATGGAGGTGACTGTATCAAGCCAGGAGACAGTCGTTGTCTGTGCTTCTGGTGGTGGTGGTGGTGATGGTACTGCAGCAGCCACCAATGGGGAGCCAACAGGACGTACGCAGGTCTCAATGCCGCCACATATGACAGTAAAATAAATAGAAAGAAACAAAATTCTAAACAAAATAAATGCTTGTAATACAAAGGATAGAAGCAAAGGCAGATGAGAGCGAGAGGTACAAATACAGTGAATACGTACTTGTAGTATGATTAGGGTACACCTAGTATACTTGGATGAACAGCAGACATTGTTCTCAGATTAACAACGCTGCTAGTATTGGCAAGTAAGAGGGGCACCTACATTCTGAAAGTCTAAAGAATAACTTAATGAGTTGCTTGGACAAACAAAGTGGAATCTGCACTCTAGACAAATGTTCATATACAAAGAAAAAATACTGCACAGACATGTAATCCCACCAGGCTACTATAACCAAAGGAAACGTATATCAACAAAGCATGTCCATGATTTCAATATCCACCCACCAAAAAAATGTTATCCATACATATTTCCCATATTTAATCTCGTAGTTCCTATAATGAGATAGATAGCTCAACTTAAAATGTATCAGAACACACATGGGAGGGAGATAATTGAACCCAAAAGTATCAGTAGAATGCAGGAGAACAGCCTTAACACCTTAAGCCATTTGTTAAAGCCCTCAACAAAATGCATGTGTGTGCATTGCACGTGAGCGCTCTCACACACACACACACACACACACACACACACACACACACACACACACACACACACACACACACACACACACACATGCATAGATGCACATTCACACCTACGCCATACACACACACACACACACACACACACACACACACACACACACACACACACACACACACACACGCGCACACACACATGCACACCTACGCCGCATAACTCTTAACTGTCCAGATATTTGCAGAATGTTCAGATTTCTGCCTTATTTTGTTTATTTATTTTTTTTGGTCTGTTAACTAATAAAATGTGTGGCTTTCTCTCATAAAACTGAGGACTGAAGTAATTAAATAATGCCCTACTTTTGAGTTTCAGACTTCATAACTTTCAGAAAATGCATGTTAATACAATTCATGTTACTCTAGCAACTTTCTAAAGTTCTAAAACCAATATTTCAAATATGTCCCTATTTTTGGGCCTTTGTCCAGATTTCTTGCTCTAAGAGGTTGAGAGATGTGACACACACACACACACACACACACACACACACACACACACACACACACACACACACACACACACACACACACAAACACACTCATAACATTCAACAGTCATATCACAGAAGTGACAGAGATTTCTGAAAGGTATACTGTATGAAACTGAGTCTGTACTACTTTTAATAATAAAAGCTATACATTTTGAAGCAAGTATTCTGTCCCCATTGCTCTCTTAGGTGGCCCAGTTTCCTCCAGGGCAGCTGCCTATTGACTGCAATTTCTGCTATGGGGAGAAACACAGCAGTATGTGACATCTGTGGATAGCATGCACTGACAGATTGCATGTGTAAGTGACATAAATTCTATTTACTGTACAAAGCTGGTGCCTCAGGTTTAACTTATTCCTCCTGTCAGCCAAGGAGGTCAGGATGTCATGGGGTCATGTCACTATAATGATGCAGACACAGATAACCCCCATGTGTGGGATGCAAGAGGCACAGGTGACAGTCTGGGCAAAACAATTCCAAGCTTCAGTCTTATACTGTGGTCCTTGATAGCCCTCTTGCATGAGCATTTGGCTATAATCCTGATGTTAGAGATGGAGAGAGATGTTTGTCTCCTCCTGGTACCACCTGTATGCCCTAAAAGGAGTGCTACTGATTCCTTCTCCAGCCATGATGCCTCACCTTAAAGAATCAAAGGGAAAATGGCAGAATGTTGGCTAACAAAGTAGTTTTCCCATGTATCATGTGTCACACAGCAGAGGACAACAATGGGCACCTCATTTGCATGGCAGATGATGTGATAGGATAATATAAGTACTATTTTATTATGCTGTAAATTGGCACCTTAAGGTGTGAAACATGTCAGTCCTACAGTATATCCGTGTTTATGCTGTTATTAAATCAGGCACTACAGATACTCCATTTCTATGAGGTGGAGTTGCAGGTTTATTTTACATGACTGACTTTTTAAAAAATTCAAATTTAATATGTTTGAGACAATATGATCGAGTGTTTAAAAAGATGAACAAGTTATACTGACAGTGCAGTACAGTGGGGATCTGGGAATGTCCCCTTTTCCTCACTGTACTGCGATCTCAGAACTGGCATATATAGTTAGCAGGGGGTGTGGGGGTGCACGGGTGTTTGCCCCCTACATAAATTTTGTTTGTGCTATTTTGTGGATGGTTGAGTTTTTAAACTGTATCAACCATTTATACAAGCAAGAGACTGAGGCGAATGTAGGGATTGTTAGGTAATAGTTATAAACAATTTTAAGCAAAACAACTGCATCCCTAAAGTGCTCTACACTCTCATGCTGCAATCAGTGCATCAAAGTAAAGTCTGGTTAGAAATGGTCAGTCCAGTAGCAGCATGTGTGTAGGAAATGCATAACAGGACAGCCCAGACAAATACAGCAACAGGTCCTGCTTTTCAGCACAAATTAAAAGTTACATATAAATGTCAGTCTGGTAAATTAAACTGGGACAAGTAAAATATCGAAAACACCAGCGGTTTCCTAGTCTCATTAGAAGAAAGTGAGTAAAACACAAGCACCATACATAGTGTTAATAGATTAGCAGTAAATGCCCTACAAAAGGGCTCATGAGGGACTGGGTTAACGACACTGGGACTAGAAACAAGATCAAATCTGGACAGAAATGGTCAATCCAGCAGAGTTGTGTATCAAGGAAATATAGCATACAGCAGCCTTGCACAATAAAGATGCAGGCCCTGCTATGTAGCATGTTTAAAAAGGTACACTAATAAGCCGTAGCCAACCAAAAAATGTAAATGAACAGTGCCTTGAATGAACAAAACTCAAGCACAATCATCAAGGTTTAAAACTAGACTCAAACAGCATCTGTTCCTAAACTGGCTATGTCATTGCATTAAACCTGACTAACTATCTGATAGAATGTGTAAAAACTATTAATCAGCTTACTGTTTAAATTACCGCTGACTTTCATCAGGGATTAACTCTAACCTGTGGAACAGGTTTATTCTTGTTTGCTTATGTAGTCTTTGTACTCTTGTTTGCTAATATACTCTTTGTCAAATCTATATTTGTAACATGTTTTATCGTTTCTGTGTATCTTGGAGCTTTTCTCCCCGGGCCTCTGCTCAAAATGGATATGCATCCAGTTGGACTAACCCAGTTAACAAATGTAAAATAAATAATAAAATAAATAAAATAAAGGTTATCAGATTAGGAAAAATGCACATATGGATTGTCTAACAGTTTTTCACTTAATAAGGCCATTAGATGTGACAACACCTGGACTAAATATATTCACTGTACAACACGGGGTGCATTTGATCTCTTTCAGATGCTAAGAAACAAGTACAAAATGTATGTCAGGGATTACAAGAATAAATTCTTGAATTATCAAATGCAATTAGCTTAAACTCCCAGTACTATGGTAAAACAATAAATGTCCCTTTCCATCCAGAAAATAACCATAACCACAACCCCTTCTTATATGACTAAAATAAATAATTATACTGCTAAGAAATGAAGCCTGTATAAAATATTGTTGGTACAACTCCCTCCAGTACCTAGGGACTTAATTCTAAATCAGTTTTTCAATTTAAGTCGAATGAGCTGAGCATAATTACAGTTGGAAATATACTCCTGAAAGACAGAATTGTATGGTCTCATGGTCTTAACCCTGACCCCCCCCCAACAATTCTTAAATCTTGTGTTTCACTCACTAGTTATTCCTGTTACCATCTTGTCCAAAAGAAGCGATAGAGAGAATGTATCCTGTGTCCTCTGGAAAGAAGCTTACATTTCCCCTTCACAATGAGGCAAAAATGATTAGACCAATAGTAATTTTGGACACTGTAGCTGATATCCTCGAAAAAAAATGGATGTGATCAATTAGCTGTCAAACAGGAAAGCACTATCCTCAAAACATCACAGCACATATTCTGCAAAGGTTCTCTGTCAGTCCTGGTCTAGTGATGTCGACTGAATGTATCCAAAAATAACTTAATAAAGAGTAGTGTTATGGGCCTTCCAGTACCTACTCAAGGCTTTAGATGCTATAAGCCGAACTGTAAACAGTCTTTCTAGCCTCATCACTCTAAGGAAGTCCCTGTGTTGGTTTATCAGCTCCCTCACAGTTAGGAAAGTTCAATTCAGATGAGGCACTCTCATCAGCTTTCATTAGCTATACTGGGGGCAACAGGAGTCCATAGTGCATCCCAGATGGATTAGTCTGTATATAAGTACTCTGTATGATCATTGGAACAGTCTATCTGTCCACCAATGTGCACATGAAACTATTTTTGCTTTGCTGTCCAAAACATTGTGAACTTGCAGACAACCATTTGCAAACCAGGCTCCTAGCACTCAAGATGGTTCACATCTCAATCACAATGCTAGCAAAAGTAAATCCATCACATTCTCCTGTTATGCAGCCAAGCAATGTTTATGGATGATATAATTTTGTATGCAATCAAATTAAAGTATCTTGATGTAACTGCTCGTAGCACTCTATGTTTTGAAGATCAAATCTGGAAATGCAATCAGTTACTAAGTAGCCTCTACCACATCAAGCTATTTTTTGTTCAGACTTCCCAAGCTAAACTTGTGACCTCTATCATGTATTTCAGAATATTTTCTATCAATATTTTCTTCAGTGATCTGTATAATCTCTTATGGAGGCTTGGACAAATTTACCATAAATAAGCTAAACTCATACTGTTCTCAGCAGGCAAGGTGCATCACCATGATCTCCTCTTATCACTATGATGTCTTAGACACAAACTGAATTGCTGCTTATTAATTACTATCTTTCAGTTTCTGCATCAAGGATTGTACTACACATGGACCTTCATAGAATGGTATTTGCTCACACTTGATCTCAGTTCAAATAACAACTGTCTTATAAAAAAAAAAAAACTCAGAACCCTGTTTAGAAATTTCACAGACCTGATTTCATAGGACTGCCTCACATTAAAAAGAAACACTCATGGAATTGTTACAATGATCTAGTTGACTCGATCTGTAAATAAAATACCTTGCATCGCATGCATTTACAGAACTATCAGCTTCTGCTGGAGCTGTCCACATATTTGGATATATCATGGATGCAGTGTCAAACTGTGGGCACCTTCTAATTTACCACTTTCTCAATAATGCAAAGATGATCCTTGAGCAGTTTACAGATTTCCTTGTTTCTTCTGTTTTGTGAGGCAAAAATGGTTAATTCTGGATGATAGCAATACTAGCATTGATTAGGAAGTTGTGTCTCTAGTAAAATAACTCCTTTGGAGCATGGAGGGAAATGAACATCTTTAGACTGACAACTCTGCTTCCATATGGACAGACTTACCATATCCTCAGTGTCCTAACTGGGTGTCAAGATCACTGACTTGGTGGTGGAAAAGGCTATGCAATCCAGTCACAGGCGTTTTCTTTATGGTTGAAATACAGGGGAAGTTGCTTCATGACCAAGGTGTAGGGAGTTATAACAATCTGACCTGTATCTCTCCCCAAATTATTAATTCCTGATTTTATATCAGCATTTACAGGAATTCAGTGCTGAGGGCAGTGATGAGAAACTTGAAGTGTACAATAAGCAGACAATACAATAATAATAACTGCTTCTGCTGAGCTGAGTCTCATATGCCCTGTCCATATTATGCCATGTGAGACATGCTACAATCTTGAGCTCCTTCAGTGAAGCAGAAGAGTATGACATTTTGATGGCAGATGTCATCTCACTGGCCTTCATACTTCTGTTAGATAGGCAAGTTTCAATTTTTTTCCTAAGATCTCCATGATCTAGTCTTCATACTTGTCCCGTGCAATATCCATAGCAGCAAACCAACTGCCAGCAATCTGCCAGGAGGTGAGCAGACATAGCAGATAACCTGTCTTGCTGCTCCAAAGACGTTTTCTGTTTTTCAGCATGTCAGTTAAGTGCTTGCTACTTTACTGACAAGCTTGCCTTTATAACATCCCAGTGATGTTCTGTGATCCTGCTGATAAACTAATGTCTTAGATTTTGTCAGAGTTTTCTAGTCCTGGTTGTCATGACATTGTTGATTTAGTTTCCAAAATGCATTTAGCAAATTGTGAATTGTATCCGTGTCTAACTAATCTAATCACATAATGCTTCTATTTACTTGGTCTGTTTTTTCAGCAAATAAAATTATCTTTGAAGACAGAGATGGTAACATAAAGGAGTAAATTCCTGCCCGTGACCCAGGTGACCAAAGTTCAACTCTCAGCTTGAACACCTGTTAGGGCAGAGTGGTTAGAAGAAAAGAATGACGAGGCTTAATTCTCCCAGCCCTCTTTGGGAGAGGGGAGGGGCATGTGCTCTTGGGCACATTTTCTGTGGTGGAATCCCTGGTGAAGAAGAAGCATCACACAGAGGTGCTTGTCCACAAAGAAGCAGAGAGAATAACTGGTCACATCACATGGAGGTGTGGCATGGATTGCAGAGCCCCACTGCATGCCAACCTCTTGGATACTAATGAGCATGTGAAATAAGTTATTAATTAAAAAGAATCCCCTTAATTAAGTTCACTAGGAATAGCATGATTGTCAGTATGTGTGACCCTTGCCCACCCTGGTAGTGAATGAGCTTTTGATCTCTAACTGGGAGAGTGAATGGGTCAGTATGAGGTAAGATCAATGGTCAAAGGAGGACATTAACAAAACAAAATGATTACCCTGTCCTCACTTAGGGAGGCAGTTACTCGTATAAAACTAAACATGAGCTTAGAATGTCAGTCTAAATCCTGATGATCTGAACAATTATCGACTTACAGTAAGCTAGTTGACTAATACTGAGGTTTAAAGAAGGTTGCATAAAGACTACTGGATTCATATCTGGGTAGAAATAAAAACTATGGTCATCTGAAGTATGATTTTTGGTCCAGATATAGTACAGGAACCACCAACTCTGAGGTTTTTACTGATTGACTACTGGCAAGAGATAAACCGTAATGTTATTCTTTTTAGTTCTCTCTTTGGCATTTGACAAAGTTAATCCATGTGATCCTGTTAGATTACTGGGGTACTAGTATGATATAACAAACATTGACTTGGAATGGTTTGTATCCTACTTTCAAAAGTACACAGAGATGTTGAATGTGTTAATTCCTCATCTGACTGTTGTCTGAACTGTGGTATGCCACAAGGTTCGATTTTGGGTCCACTGCCATTTGCCATTTATAACCTTTTATTAAGTGGCATTGTTTGAGGTAGAGGTTAAAAAGTCCATTAACATGCCAATTACATGCATCTGTACTTGTTCTTCCTTTAACAATGTATGTTAGTTTTAAACAGACCAACTAGCAATTTGGAATGAATCCACAGCTGCATGACTGATAACTGATTTAAGTTCAATGCTTCCAGTATGGTTGTCATGGAGATTCATTTCACTTTCCATAACTCATGTGTTACCATGTTGTCCAGTAACATTATTTACATTGGTGAAAAACTCAAATTCATGTCAAAGGTGTCATCTAGGATGACTGCATTTCAGAATACTGCTTCCTGTAACATTGTGTCCATCCACCTCGAGAGCCCCTTGCCATCTCCTTCTACTGAACTATGTTGGGCAGTGCTTAACTGCTGCTTCATAACAATGTTGGGCAGTGCTTAACTGCTGCTCCATAACTATGTTGGGCTGTGCTTAACTGCTGCTTCATAACTATGTTGGGCAGTGCTTAACTGCTGCTCCATAACTATGTTGGGCAGTGCTTAACTGCTGCTTCATAACTATGTTGGGCAGTGCTTAACTGCTACTCCATAAAACACTGGTTTCACTTTGAATCATTGATTCTTTAGAGGGTGTGTGTTACCAACAAACTAAGCTTTACAAGCTCTTCCTGCCTGCAAGAAGAAAATACATTGTCTCAAACTCCTGCAACAGATTCACTCATTTCTCACAGATCACAGTCCCAATCATATACTTAATTGCGATTCTCAACAACTTGTCAATTTCTTAGAATTAACTTCTTCACAGCATGGTTTCCTCCAAAACTGTGTCTATCATAAAAGAACACACTCAGCCTCATTTTGTAAAATTATTCTCTAAAGTCTCTACAAAATTTGTATTCTGTCAAGTGGTGCAAAATGTTTAGGTTTGTTTGTTTGTAGCACTGATCTACCTAGATAATTTTAAGGTGCTACCCTAGGTTTACAAACAAGAGCAGAGTAAAATCAAGTCAATATTATACAAAAATAAAATATAAACTGTGCAATAAAGGGGCAGTACAGTGGTTCACTGGGTAGTGTTGTTGCCTCACACCAAGAGGTTCTCCTGTTCAATTCTCAACTGGGTTGCCTTCTGTGTGGAGTCTGCATGTCCTCTTTGTGTTTGCATTGGTTTCATTTGTGTGCTGCAGTTTCCTCCCACATTGCAAAGACATGAAGTAGGTGGATTAGACACTGTAGATTGTCCGTAGGTGTAAATGTGACTGTGTGTATGTGGTACAGAAGAACAGCCATGGTAGAGTTAGCCACCCTGTTGTGTGCATCTTGGCTCAAGATGACAGCAACTGTTAAAATAGACACCCCAAACCCATGTGTGAAAATAAGGAAAGTCACTGTGGATGGATGTACACATAAACAGAAATGTATACAGCTATTTGCTATTACTCTTTGACACTGTTGGCCAACTCCTAAGTGTGTGGGATTCTTGCATGTTGAAAACTATACCATTCATTAATCTTTTTGGACAAAGAAGTCCTTCACAGTCTCCTGTAATTCATGTTCATTTCCTTTAGAAAGCCAACTTCTGGCCTAGTGGACATCCTTTCTATTTTGGAAAGAGGGCTACAAAACTGCTTCTTTAAGAAATCATTCTTAACATACATTGTGCAGATCCTGTGACTCCTAAGCATTTTAAACGTCTTTCTGCACCATTAAAAAGCATCTATATTATAAACTCAAAAGCTCTAAATGCAAACACATGTACATCGACACATAAAGAGCGATATACAATAACAGCAAAATGTATTCAGTGAAATTCAAAACAATGAACGTGTTTGTTTAACCAACAGTGCCATGCAGGTATACTGACATTAATTAACCCCCACTACTCAAAAATACCAACTCCGAGATTGCACTACAGTGGAGAAGAGGATATATTTCCTTATCCCCAGGATCACGCTACTGGCTAAACAAATCCGTTCGGTGTTTTCACTTTTGCTGAATACGTGTTTTGCTGTTATTGTATATCACTCTTTATGTGTCGATGTACATGTGTTCGCTGTTTAGATCTTTCAAGTTTATAATATAGACCCATTAAAAATTGTGATATTTTAAAAATAATCACATTTACTGTTCAGTTAGTAATGGTGGTAATTTAATATCAAATAAATCACATTTACTTTTTATCTATTTATGGACTACTGTAAACAAAATTTAATAGTGGTTTACAATTCTGTAAAACTGAATTTCATTTCATACACTTTATAAAGGTATGCCCTTAAAGCAACTTTTAGGCAAAAGGTGGGCTTTCTCAGTGAGACAGTCATCAAACAAAGGATAGTAGAAAAAGTGCAGTTTGCACATATCATTGATAAGGGATGCAGTTACATCAGGAAGCATTTATGGACGGACAGTTTCCAAGAATTATATATAAGCAAGATACAGCATTCATCAGCTCAGGTATAATGCTAAAATGATAAAGGAAGTTTTCCGGTAATGTTTCAGTTCACCATAAGCATACATTTTTAAGATGTTACTTTTAAGAAATACTTCATATTCTAAAGAGACTGAGCAAAAGATTTTAGTTATAAAAACAGTTTGGAGAATATTTTCCTATCACAAAATAACAACATTTATCATAATTTATTTAAAATGCTCTAAGTATGCTATTACTCATATCAGGATTGTTGCTAAAAGATGAATTGATAACCATCATAAAATCAAATATGCTAGTTAACGTGAGAAGCTAAATAGTGTTCTGTGTAAAAATGATAGTTCCCATACTTTCATTATTCTGCCATTAGAGCAAAATGTATGCAAGCCTGTAAATTACAACATTCCCCACTGCAGGTAATTGACATTAGTTGAGCTTTGACAGTTATTCAGCTTTCTAAGTCCCCATATTCTAAATCCCACAGTTTAATTTCTCCAAGTCTTTTGGGTTTCTAATGCCATGACAGGAATGGACCCCATTCCTAAGTTAGTGTATAGTTAAAGTTCATAAAATTAATATTGTTTCTCTCTTTGATGTTAGCCAAAAGTCTTCCTCACAGCACTCTCAGTGTGCCCAGTGAAATTACATGTATCGATACCATATCTAAATACGACTGTAAATATTTTTGTGACACCCATTTCTCCTAGTACTATTGGAACTGTCTGGGTATCATTCTTCCACATTGCACTCATCTTTGCCTGCAAATCCTGAAATTTTATAACTTTATACCTCTTTGTATGCAAGACACAGTAATTAATGGGTGTAGCAATTTCAACGATCATTGCTAATTTTGTCTTCTTTTCGTGGACTTCTGTATCTGGTTTGCTTGCATCTATTTTTTGAACTGTTGGTAATGGGTGATTTCATGTGATATAAACTTCACCATTCTCTATAATGCTTTGTGGATCATGTTTCCAATGCTCCTTAGCTACTTCAATATTGTAATGTTTGCACAGTCCTCATTGTAACAGTCTTGCCACATTATTATGCCTTTCAGTATATAGACCCTCTGCTATTAGTGTATCACACCCAGCACAAAATGTGTGACTATTTCCAGTTCTGTTTTACAGAACCTGCATTTGCTTGTTTCTCCCACATATTCAATGGACTTTGTAAACCAACATGTATATAGTCCACTATCCTGAGCCGCCAAAATCAGACTTTCATCTTTTGGTTTAAATTCATCTCTCATTATCTATTCCTTCATCAGATCCTGATTGACATGAGCATGTTCCAGGAGTTTTCTGTACTTGTAACTATATGTATGCTTTTTTTACATTTCTTGCCTTCTCATCTGATCCTTCTCCTCATATTCTTTTTTTTTTTTGGCATGTTCACCTGCTGCCTGATTTTTGTCTACTGCTGCTTTGATTTCCATTCCTAATAGACACCAATATGCTTCTGCTAAACTAAGCAGGGAAGTCATCTTAGACTAAAAGCCTTATCTCTCTGCTTGGTCTCCTACAGACTACTGAGAGGTGGCCTCTGCCTGCTTTGAGGAAACATTTTGCAATCCACAAAACAAACATCACCAGGATTATAAGATCCAAAGAGCTAAATTTTGCTTGCAACATAAATAGGACACGTTGGACAGACAGACGTATTTCTCAGAAAATTTCCATTCTCTAGAATAGGCTCCCCATCCATGTGAAATAATGTCCTCCATAATCCTATTTAAGCTTAATTTGGACCATTGGATGTGAAATCTGAAATTCACTCCTGATTTGGTGCCTATGTCTCTGATCGACAGAGGCAGTCAGTAAATCATTTCCTAATCGAAAATCACCCCACATCAATATCTAAAACATAAAACTTGTGGGTCACATTTGAGTTGCACAAGGCTCTAGTGGCTGTAAACCTAGTATATAACAATGAACTTATTAACCTATGGAAGAAGGAATAAAAAACAAAATGCCAATAGAAAACCAAAGCAGATATGAGGAACTCTACACAGGAAACAATTAGAAGTCAGAGCTGAACCACAGACCCCATAACTGTGAGACACAAATCATTCTTTGTACTAACACTTTTTCTCAGTATCTTCACTGTATTTGTAGAGTTGGAAATTTCTCATTCACAATAAATTACACCTTGAAAAAATAGAATCTGACTTGAATTAATACAGAGAAAAATCACCACTTGAATTTAATCATTGTTTACTAATGCAAATGAAAAACAGTTCAAACATGTGGATGACAACTGTAAAAAATGAGAGAATGAACATGATGACAGGGTGAATTTATTAAGGGCATTATGAGCAATCACTTCTTTTTCCAAAGATTAAAAAGGAAAAATGGAGTGTAGGCAAAGACTATGTTGTCCTGATTTCTTCTCCTCTTGTAGGGAAGAGTGAATAACAGTTGTGGCCATTAGGTAGGGCTAGAGTCAGAGAGGAGCAGAGGCCTTTTGTCCTCAGGCCCTAGTTAGGTGGGACTTTGGTAGGAAAGGGAGAGCCACGTCTGGAGAAACTATAATCAGGGGAACAGGCTACTCGTGCCTCTTTCTCACAAGACACAGTGAAGTAACCAGAAATAGGGCAATTATTCACCTCATCGATAGACCTATTAACTGTGATCTCAGGACAATTGCTGCTGAGGTCTAATTTATACAGTACAAGGTGGCTCAAGCAAGGAGGGTTTATGTAATGTGGGAATAGGCTGCAAGAGTAAGGAGAGGGCTGTGCCTTGAAATATTTGTGTGTGTGTGTGTGTGTGTGTGTGTGTGTGTGTGTGTGTGTGTGTGTGTGTGTGTGTGTGTGTGTGTGTGTGTACATATATAGACAGATAGATATAGACTGATTAATAGATATGAGTATATAATGAATTACCTCTGATGGCTTTGATTGATGGAAAATGCATCAACAACCTCATTAGTGATAACCATTATCACAATAAAGCAATCACAAATGTAAATCAGTGTGTTACATTTGCAGTCACAAACAAGCATTAGATAATTTGCTTTTATATGAGGGGCTTCTCCCTCCATTCACCTTGAAGTGAGGAGTCTCTCCCCACCCACCCTAGACCTGAAATAAGCTAACTTCAGGGTTGTTTAAATACAGGAAAAGTAAAAATGTCCTGAAGTAATTTGCAATCAGTTTCTTGAAATGCATCTTTAACACAATTTGACTAAATTAACCACTGACAATTTTTCTTACATCTTCATGATGTGATAAATGTGTTCACTGATCAAACCTATAACACCCTTATGCACACAGACACACACACACATATATATATATATATATATATATATATATATATATATATATATATATAAAATAAAGTAGAAATTGTAGTGGCCTGTTAACAATTAATACACTTGGTTTAGTTACATAAAGGTACTGCATAACTTGCTGCTTCTATCTTAGAAATGAAAATAACTTGAATAAAGCAGATTTTTGGTGTTCAAAAAAAAGAGAGAAAGGATGTTAAAAAGGGAGTGTATCTTAAAACGGGTCTTTCAGTGACAGAAGAGTTGGTGGGGGGATTTAATAAAGCCTACGTTTTTTTTTTCTGTGTGGGCATCACAACGTGCTGCTTACATGGACATGAACATTTTTACATTCAGTAAGTGCTGCTGAGCGGCACGCATGCACGTTCCAACATAGAGTCTTCTGTGGCATGCAAATCACCTCATAAGCAGGTGACTCTCATGCAATTTATTTCTGTCTCATGCAAATGAGGCAGGTGGAGCGATCCAATAACCAGATAGGCATCTCTTTAGACCTCGTGTCAGTGTCCATAGTGCATGCAAAAAAATTCCGTGTACAGGAGTGTAGACTGGTTGTAAAAACATAGATATATGGACAGAAATTACATACCACATACACATATGAGTGAAACTATTATCATGGATGTCAGAAAAACTAAAGGAAATAAGTTAAATTATTTTTTTCTTTTTAATAATCTGGGCATGTTTGCATGGCGCACCTTAGTGCACAAACATGCTTTATAGAAAAAAAAAAAAATTTGGAAAACAAATTAATATTATGTGACAGAAATGTATTAAAGGACCTTGCATGGTGTCCCTACAATGGTGCATTGATGCGGTTGCTAACGTGGTAGGGTTACGAAGCATGTAGTTTCCAGGCTTTGAGCACAGATACCTATGCAAATGGGATGGAGTTACCGAAGAGCAGAAAGGAGTAATTGTGTCTACATATCCCCTTTGTGTAGGCTTAGACCAATGTTGCTGTTTACACAGGCTGTAGCTGGCATCAGGGGAGTGTGTCCACTAACCTCTAAGCTCATTTCAGCTTAGGTGTGCCTGTTTGCACTATGTGCCACCTGGCTGAGAGTATCCTTTCAGGAGGTGTGTCTACTAACTTCTAAACTCTGTTTACCTTCAGTTCATGTGTTTGAGTGTTGCATGCTGAGAGTGTCTGAAAACCAAATGTATTCAATTAGCTTTGACCCTTGTTTAAGCTAAAATAGGGCCACTAAATGATGTTAATTATATACTAGGCAGGTGGAATACATAATTAACCAATCACACATTCTGGACCTACAGCAGAGCTCTATAAAGTATACATACACTCTACATTCTGATTTTTCCTCAGTACTCTGGACCATTGGAGTACAGACTTGGGAAATTTAACCAAGATAATGCTAGGGGCTGCTGCAGGTCTGCTACATCTGAATGTGCTAGATCCTGAAGTCAGTGCTGTTGCTTCTGCTGACAATAGGTCTAGCCAGAGAAATAGAAGAGTGTTCAGACCCAGGGTAACCTTCCAGGAGCTACATGAGCTGGAGATTGTAGAATACTACAGGGTGGACAGGGACATACTACAAGAACTCACTGACCTCTGCTGTCCTCAGCTCAGACTCAGAGCCAGCACTGGGGTAAATCATCTCAGTGGAAACAAAGGTATGTGTATACCTTAAAATACTAGCTACAGGTACTTTCCAAAGACCAACTGGGGATACGATGGTGATCTCACAGGTATCAGCATCCAGCGTACTCCACCAGTTCCTGGATGCCATGCTTATTTATTTTTCCCTCACTGCAGAGGTGAGGAACAGAAATATGCAACACATCTACTGTGTAGCACACTACCCTGAGGAATTGGGAGCCATAGATTGCACTCATGTACACATCAAAGAACCACCCAGTGAGAATGGTAAAATCTACATCAACCACAAGGGGTATCACTCCATCAACTGCCACGTTGTGTGCAATGCCCAGGGAATTATCATGAATGCGTGTGCTGGCAGCCCTGGCAGTTATCACGACTCCCATATCTGGCATGCACCACAGCTGTATCAAATGTTTGATAGGGGGGACATCCCACATGGCCATTTACTGGTGGATGCTAGCTATACACTGGAACTGTGGATGATGACACCCATCAGAAATGCACACCCACCCACAGAAGAATGCCATAATGAGGCACACGCACAAACTAGGAACATCATAGAGTATGTGTATTTGAGCTTCTTAAGTCTTATTTCCAGTGTCTCAATATATCTGATGGAGCCCTGCAGTGCTCTCCATCCACATGTGTACATATGTTCACAGTATGTGCTATGCTACACAATATGATCCTGTGGAAACATCTGCAGCAGAATCAGCAAAGGGAAGGGATACACAGCTCCCCAGCAGTGTCTAGGTCACCACAACCACAGTCACAGAAGGACTGGGATGAGGATCTCCCTGATGATGTCCCTGTAAGCAGATGTAGGTGTGCCCAGTACGCCATGGCATTGGCTAAGAGACAATTCATAGCACATTCACTGACAACATAGGGCCCAAGGACTGACACCTTACTCCTACTCACATACATATATTAAAATAGCTGATGCCAGGTGACTCACACAACCTATACCAGTCCATGTATTGACTGTAAACTGCTTGCATCAGATAGAGTCAGCCCTGAGCTACAGTTCTGTGAATTGCTGCATTCGCAAGGTAAGGCTCTAATCTACACACTACTTATAAGGATTACTATAATATAGTAATGTATGTATGGATCTGCTGCATTTATACAAGGAAATATAGCGAACTATTTGGACAGAAGTAACATCCACATGGGAATACAGATACCAATCCACTAAACTTCTTGTAATTGGAGCTTTTCTCCCCGGGCCTCTACTGAAAACGGATATTTGTCCAGTTAGACTAGCCCGGTCAACAAATGTAAAATAAATAAATAAATTAATATTCACTAGGCCTCATGATTGGAATATTCACTACATCAGTCAAGGGAGATGTTACGCAGTGGGGTTATATGATATCTGGACTACTGTATAGCTCAGCAGAACACATGATGTTGTTCCCCATTGTCCAACACAGCCGTTTCCCATATAACTGTTTTAACAGTAAGTCATCAATAGTATATCAGCAGTCCAGTCAATTTCAGGGCAGTAACATAGAAATCGATCACACATTGTATGTCTTACTTAATGCAGGAATAACAACGTACATATGTATGCTGTTGACTGTGTGATGAATGTCTCCTATCTGGCTGGTAGCTTGTGTGGCTCAGTGAACTATGGAACTTAGCATGAGTGATAATGTTGATAGTTTAAATCTGGAAGTATCCATATCTTTTGCCCATGATGTATTATTATGTCTTGGTTTTCACAGACTGGCAGTCTGTGTATTGTGTAACATTATGAACCTCTGTCCCATATTAATTAAATTAGACAGCTGAAGAATGCCATGGAAATTTTGAGTGAAGTGCAGTACTGCAGAAACAGGGACAGATGTCATTGTCTGTAAAATCACAGACTGGAGAACAAGTAGGTGGGGGCTGGAGTCAGTTTATAAGTACTGACAGTCCCACTGAGTATGTTCATACACTTAGTCAAACTGAGCCCAATTCTGTTGCCCCTTCATCACAGTGACCTGTTATGTATAGATATGTCAATACACACACACACACACACACACACACACACCCACATATATATATATATATATATATGTATATATATATATATAAACATACATCTCAGTCTCTCCTCATATATCTACATAACGCATATACATATCATACACACACAGCTACATTTATACATACATCCCTGTTATATACATAAATATGTGTGTGGATGTCTGTACTGTCCTATATACCCTAATAATGGTGAGTAAAGCTGCTCTATCATGCATCTATAATGTTGCTCAAAGGATCCAAAGTAAGGGCTCAGCAGTACATAATGCACTTACTTACATACACCTGTGCCTGTTGGATGTCACCACATAGACAGCAACAGGTGAGCAAATGGTGTGATATATAATGGTAACTATAGACATATAGATAGGATAATAACAGTTATCTCAGTGTCCCACTGCTAGGATACTAGATGCAGATAACAGTATAAAGCACTATTACTCTGCAGGCAACAAATGCTGTTCAACACTTGTAGTTTGTGTAACCCACAAGTAGTTAGCCTGCAATCACATAAACATACATCAGCATGTGGTAAGTATTGTGATCTATTGTGTGTAAGACTAGATAGGTAGGGGTTCTAATTTCATGCCAGGCCACTTGATGCATGTGTTAGTGAAAAATCTCCCCTGCAAAATAGTTGGAAATCCCTCATTGACTATCAAACTGCAATGGTTATGCATTTTTGGCCATGTAAGTTGCTGCTAGCTTCCAAACTTCCCTTTTCTACATGGCCTGATGATGTCATGTACCTTAAGACTACCAGCTGCCATTGCCGTATGAGACTTAAGTTGTGGTGCATGCAGTAAGTATTGTGATTTATAGTGTGCAAGAAGAGATAGGAAAGGGTTTTAATCTCACTACAGGACATTTGATGTGCTTGTATCTCTCTGCAAAACAAGTGAGAATCCTTCATTGGTTATCAAGCTGCAATGGTTATGCATTTTTTTGCCTTAAGACTACCAGTTGCCATTTTAGTATCAGACTTAAGCAGTGGTGCATACAATACGTATTGTGATCTATAGTGTGTAAGAGTAGATAGGTAGGGGTTTTAATCTCATGCCAGGACACTTGCATGTGGGCTTGTGTATCTCCCTGCAAAACAGTTGGGAATCCCTCATTGGCTATCAAACTGCAATGGTTATGCACTTTTTGCTGCTGGCTTCTAAACTGTCCTTTTCTACAGGTTCTGATGATGTCATGTACCTAAAGACTATGAACTACCATTGCAGCTTCAGACTTAACGTTAAGTATTTTGATGTATATTGTGTAGGACTAGATAGGTAGGGGTTCTAATCTCACTTTGGGACACTTAGTGCATGTGTGTGTATCCCCCCTGGAAAGCAAGTGAGAATCCCTCATTGACTAACAAATTGCAATGGTTATGCACTTTTTGTACCTTAAGGCTACCAGTTGGCATTGCAATATGACACTTAAGCCGTGGCACATGCGATATGTATTGTGATCTATACTGTACAAGAGTAGAAAGGGGTTATAATCTCACTCCAGAACACTTGGCACTTGTGTGTCTGTGTATCCCCCTGCAAAACAACTAGGAATCCCTCATTGGCTATCAACCTGCACTGGTTATCTGCTTTTTGGCCTGTAAGTTGCTGCTGGCTTCCAAACCGCTCTCTTCTACAAGGCCTGATGATGTCAGACTACCAGCTGCAGTATAGTGTCAGACTTAAGCCATGGTGCGTGTGATAAGTATGGTCATCTATCTTGTGTAAGACTAGATAGGTAGGGGTTCTAATCTCAATCAACTCACTTGGTGTGTGTCCATATGGCATAAATATAATCATGTCAGTAACTTAGAAAGAGGTAGGGTTTTCCTGTATTTTATATGTAGTAGGTGATGTGACCCTCCAAATCCCAGACCACAACTAGACCTGCTGATGTCATCAAGCATAGTATGACCTAAACAGATAGTACTAGCAGACATGAGGTGTGTTGTGTGCATCAGGTACTGTGATCTGCAGTGTGTACCATTACATAGGTAAGTGTTCTAATCTACACATAGCCAGCTTGCACTATGCGTGTGCCATGCTGTGTCCTGTAAACAGTAACTGGAAGTGGTGTTATCCTCAATGTAGCCATGTTTGCATGTTCATAGGTTCATAGGTAGGTACAAGGCTATTGGCCCTAGGGCCAATAAAATCCCAGCCAAAAGGGTACCCTGGCTTTTGCCACCCAAGAAAATTATTTTCCTGTGCCACAGTTGAAAAGAGCTACAGAAGTTATCCCCGGGGTGAATTTCCTATTTCCTATCCAATCATCAAGATTTTTCTTGAAGAGTGCTAATGAGGAGCTTTGTTTGATATAGAAAGGTAGTTTATTCCAGAGTATGGGAAATCTCTGGGACAGGAATCTATCCCTCCGGCATGTTCTGTTTATTGTGTTGACAAGGTTTAGGTCCTTAGAGTGTGTAGCTCAGAGGGATTGGGATTTCTTTAAGTGGAGCATGTCCAACAGCTCTGGGTTTGACATAGCTTTGTATGTTAGGTAGAGATCACCTCTGAGTAGGCAATATGCAACAGAGTAAAGCTGGAGTTTTTTGAGATGGTCTGCATAGGGCATCTGTTTGAGGCCAGTAATCCTCTTTGTGAGGTATTTCTGTGGCCTTTCCAGTTGTTGTAGATGTCTTGTGAGGTACATACCAAAATGGGTGTTGTACTCTATAAAGGGTCTAATGAGTGATGAGTAGAGGGAAGCAATGACCTCTTTTTTTCTGGATGAGAAACCTTTTGTGATGAGGTGTGCCACATAGAAGGATTTCCTGACTACTGTTGTGATGTAATTATCAAAGGAGAAACTACTGTCCACCTGTGTCCCACAGGACTCTTATTACACTTTCAGTGTTAAGTATACTACCGCCTATGTTGTAGTTCATAGGTACTGATTTTTCCCAAAGGGGATGACAATGCACTTTTTGGCATTGAGCTTGAGGCCATGGCTTTGACACCAGACATCAGTCTCAGTGAGGCCCTTTTGTAGGATGTCCACATCATTAGGAGTTTCGATTATGGCTCCTAGTTTGCAGTCATCTGTGGAATTCGTTAGCGAAAGATCTTCTGTGTTAGCCTGTACTTCAGAGAAGTAGATACCAAACAGGAGAGAACCCAGGAATGAACCCTGTGGTACTCCACTTGTCACTGGTCTGAAGTCGGATTTGGAGACTGCTACTTTCATAGTGTGGGTTCTGTCAGTGAGCCAGTTGGCAACCCATCTTGTGACATAGGGATTTATACCTAGTTTAGTGAGTTTATCTATAATTCCACAGTGGGGGATGGTGTCAAAAGCCTTGGCAAGATCTAGATAAGCTGTGTGAACTACCTTACCCTCGTCTATGGCTTTGGTGACTGCTTCAAAGAAGTCTATCAGGTTTAGGAAACATGATCTGCCTTTTACAAACCCGAACTGGGTGGGGTCCAGAGTATGGAGATTACCAATGTCTTTGTTTATAAATTCCATGATGATATGTTCCATGGCCTTGCAGACCAGGCTCATCAGGTTAATAGGGCAGTAGTTCCTGGGGTCTGTAGTGGCTCCCCCTTTGTGGGGTGGGATAACCATCATGGTGCACCATTCAGTGGGCACAAAGCCTGAGGTGAGGTTATGATTGAACATGATACTTAGGTGGGGTGCCAGTTCATTCTGTAGTTCATGTAGAACGCAGCCTGGGATGTTGTCTGGTCTCATGGATGCTGTGTTCTTGGCTTTGGAGAGTGTGTTTTTTTTACCTGTGCAGCCATGATTACAGGAACTTTGCATTCTTCCGATATAGAGATGGGTCCTTTAGGGGATGAGAGGGGGACAAAGTTAGCACTGAAACTATCTTCCAGGATGTTGGCAATATCAGTTGGGTCTGTATATTTAGTGCCATTGTGCTGTAACTCAGAGCAGATCTGAGTGTTGTCATTGAAATTCTTGACATAGCTGTAGAATGCTTTGTGGTTTAGAATCAGTGGTGATTTTGTTTTCCTAACTAGCTTTGGTGGATTTTATGAGGGATCGCAGCTTCTTACTGAGGCTGACCAGGGAGCTCCTCCACTCATGGGATTTTACTCTCTTTGGCAACAGTTTCTTCCTTCTGCTGTACAGTTTGTTTATGGCAGGGGACCACCAGATTGGCTTCCTTTTTTTGGAGGATAGCGTCTTGGTTCTTTTTGGGATAGCACAATCCATGCACCAGTGTAAGTGCTTATAAAGTGCAATTGTGTAGGATTCAGTAGTCATAACTTAATTGTCCATTTGCATGGGTGTCATGAAGTTCACCACTTCTGTCTTAAGAAGCATGAAGTTGGCTTTGGAGAAATTTTTTACCGTGGGTTCCTTAATGGGGGGTGGGGGCAGGATGTGGATATCTAGGGTGATTAGCTTATGGTCGGATCGGACCAATCCAGATTGGATGTGTGGGTGTGAGAGCATTTTACATCATCTTATGTAACCATAGGATGTTTGAACTTCACTAGCATAATGGCCATACAGCTCTCACAATCCTAGACAAATTTATACTTTTATTTACAAGATCACCACATATTGCCTCAATCCAAGAAGGAGACAGGCAGAAGCCCTATGTTGAAATGACAGTTGCCCAGCTGAATGCTGTAATTAAATCAAAAGGTGTTTCAACAAAGTATTAGTTTAAGGGTGTGCACACTTATGCAACCAGCTATACATTTTTTATTTTTTCATATTTTTCCCCTAACAGATTTTTTGTTTTTCAATTGAATTGTACAGGTAATAAGTCACATTAAAGGTGGGAAAAGTTTTGAAATGATTTATTGTGGCCTTATTTTTTATATCACAAAAACTGGCATTTTAACAGGGGTGTGTAAACATTTTATACCCACTGTGTGTGTGTGTACATGGATATATATATATATATATATATATATATATATATATATATATATATATATATATATATATATATATATATATACATACACATACATATATACATATGGTTTATGGCCATTATTATATCAGCAGGCATTTGTTTATCAATACCGTCTTGCAGGATATTGATATAACTCACAGACTCTATGAGTGCTCACAGTTTGCAGGCATCAGCCAACATTGTTAGCCATAGACATTAGACAGTCAGTATTCACTTGTATCCTGGTTAAATGGATTCTAAGCAGTAGAGGGCACAGGACTGAGCTCTGTTGAACATTGTTGCTTACAAATCAGCTATTGGAAGTGGATGTCTCTATGTTGAGTATGTGTGCCATCAATGGGCCACTTAGTCACCCCTACAATTATAGTCAGATGGTCTGTCTCAGTCCAAGGAGTTGTATGCCCTGATGTCCCTCACCCAGGTCCTTGGTGACTGCCTCAGAAATGTCCAACACATTTAACAGTCATGATCCTCCCTGTCAGACATCCAAGCTATGTACAGTCAACTGTGTGTAGATCACATATATGTGTACTGTTTAGCTCCATGTTGATTGCACCTATGGGCATACAGATGTGGATACTCAGGCAAAGAGGTCTATAGTTGTGGTCAATGGATGCACCACCTCTGTGCAAGGGTATAACAGTTGCCATTGTCCAGTCAGCTGGGATGCAGCCAGTGGTTTCAATAGGATTGCAAGGTGTTCCCAATGGTGTTAGTAATCGTTGTCATATCCCATGTAAGATGCAGCCTGGGATGTTAGCATGTCCAATAGGTGCTGTGTATCCTCCATAGAGAGGCCATTTACAACCTGCTCTGTACATATGGAAGCTATGGGACAGGTTGTAGGAATGCCATGTGTCACGTGGTGGAGGCAGGGGAGTGACACTGACACAGAACCTGTGGGACTACAGGTTAGCTATGAGTAGAGACCCATTATTTGTGGCATCATTATGTATGAGTTCACTGACAATCTGGGCCTGTCCTTTGAGGTTACACATGTAATTACACTGTGTGTTGTGGTTCTGCTTTGTTTGGGAGGCTGATTTTGTCACTTACTGTGTCTACACAACATCACAACAACACTATCTGCTTGTTTTAGCTGAGGAGGGTGTGCCTCCATTTTAGGGGGGGTCCTCACCCCAACTGTCACACAGGAATGTCCACTTCTTATTGTACAGCCTGTTAATGGCAGTTGTCCACTAGGCAGGTTTGCTGTGTCATGAGGAGCCTGTGTTCCTCCTGTCGGGTACAGACGAGTTCATGCAGTTGTAATGCTGCTGGCATAATGCATGGGTGTTGAGTTCTGCATACTTGCATGTCCCATCTGAGGGGGTAGGTGTAGTCAAGCTATGTAAACCATCCCACATGAGGTAATAAATGGCTTTGTTGAAATATATTTCTGTATTGTATATGGGAGGGGGGTAGTGCTCATAGTTTTAATGGGAATGATTTGTGGTGAGATCCCACCAGGGAGGATCTCACATTGGGGGGGGGGGCTGCAGTGGTCACCTATATTGGTAAACACATGATGCAATATGTTGGTTCCCCTAGTAGGGATGTCACAGCACTGCTCCAGGGCATTGCAGTTAAGGATGTGGACTAACCTTTGGGCAAAAAAGCTGTAGCATGGTTAAGCAACCCAGCTGGTAGTCACTTAATGCCACCCCACAACATGATGTAATGATATATCTTGATAAGCACATTTACATACAAACACGCACATTGGCTGCCTGGATTTATGGAGCTGCTCCTGCAGCCAGCTATTGCTTGATTATGTGCCCTTCCAGTACTGAATGGCACCTGCAATTTCTCTGGGAAATCATAGTGTTTTACACAATTTGGATGTATATCTATCCTTAATAAGTATGCATACACCACCTGCATTACCTTACACACTGTCATTTGAGGTCTGAAGATGTGGATGGATGTGTAGTCAGACTGTGGTGCTGTCCACAGCCTTGAACTAGATGTTCTTGACTGCACACATGTCTGCATATTCCTGAGTAGAGGCACCTTCCACACGGTGGGTTTCAGTGTTGCCATACCCAGAGTGTAAAAGCATAACCATGAGGTTGTATAAAGATGGTGTTCTCATTGCCAACTTTTCCTTCAAGAGTGCATCTAAGCAGCTTTGGCTGGTACTCCAAATTTCAGGGGTGAGAGACAAAGACCATCACTGGTGAAGCATAGATGTCTGCTGAGCAAGGCATCCTAGGCAGACATGTAGTATATCCCCTTACAGTGACAACACATGCTAAGGCAATTATTGACTTCCATCAATTTCTGTGTGTATGAAGCCATCATCCTAGGTGACGGTCAACTGCAGCTGAAAGATATGCGCATACCCACGAGAGACACAGACTGGCTAAGCTCAATCATGTGTCTGCATACAGTCCGGTGACATATGTCCCTAGTCGTACACACCTGCAGGAACTATGATGTCAAGATTATCTTAACTGATATTCCTTGATTTGCAGCAATGTGTGGTGAGGCCTATTATATGTCAACCCACAGAAGGCTATCTGTGATCTTTCCCATATGTAGCCACTTGGCACAGACATCAATGTGTCTCACATTATAATCACCTATTACTAAGAGGTGTGATTTTGTGTTTTGCATTGGGTGTTTGACCAGTGAGAGAGTGGTGCATGCAGTATTATGTGTACTGTACTCTCCAGAGGCAGGATTTTCTGAGGTGTCTGTTGTTTTGCAATGTGTATGGTAAGGAGCTGCACACATGCAGGTGCGTGATGTGGGTGTATGTCGTATAGGATGTGAGTTATGTATGTTGGCATAATGCTCATTGCCACATATAATGACTGCTGTTGGAGACACTATGGCAGCAAGGTTTGAAATGCAGTCACATCTGTCACACATTGTGTTTGCGTGTCATAAGAGTAGAGGGGTGTGGACACTCCCAACATCTCATCGGCAGGTCCTGCAAAATTAGGGTCATGCTGCTACACCCTTGGGGCTGACAGCCTGATATAAAGTGTTTGTAGACACACCTTGTAGTGAAGATGTGGATGCCCATGCATGCATAGAGGACTTGTTCAACTTTGCTGATATTACATTGGCCTCACAAGTGTACAATGCCTGTGAAGCAACTAGACAGCACACTGGTTGTTGTGTGACATGATGCGGGAACACAGACATGTTTTGGGTACATAACTGTACAGTATGACATGCCTAGGACATGTGGGAGGTAGAAACCCACTGACCAAAAGTGGTCAGTTCACTGCAGTAGGCCTCACAGCCATGTCATGAAGATATCCACCAGTAATCTGTTGAAGGGCAGGATGCATGACTAGCTGTGAAATTGTCATTTAAGATGGCTCACCACCAGTGTGCTGATTGTTTCAGCAAGACTTGACATCTATGTCACTGGACATTCGACATTATATTATGACTCTACAGCAGTGCGCCTAATCACCATCTTGTCAATTCCCTAGTGACATACCACCAACCCTGAAACAGAAGGCATAATACATGCAAAAGCCAACTGAGTGCCCAGGTTGCTAATGAAGGTATGTAAAGCCTACAGAGCCTTTCATGATGTGGGACTGCTATGTGGATGAAAAAACAGGCTGTGTCCTTCTTCTCATTATGGGCTTCATAGTAATGTTTTGCATGTGATAACAGAAAAAGTATTAGAGCATGGTATCCTATGTTAGAGAGGTGTTGGTGAGACCAGCATTAGTAGTTTCCAGACACTGGCAATTCCGTGGACTCCCATACTTAACACAGTCTTTACGAGGTAATTGTGTCCTTCCAGTACACACCGCTTAGGTAGTGTACAACTGTAGAATACCTGTGTAAAACCTCCACCTTACCTTCAAAGGGTATACATATTACACTTCCCTAAATTGTTTGTGCTCTGTACCGGCACCTTAGATGACTCTCTTCTTGGAACATGCCGGAAGTAACTGGAATACTTAGTAGCACAAAGGACAACTAACATGTAGTGCCAAGCAGTGTCCTCAGATCTCTGAGTCATGTGACATGAAACACCATGAAAGGAGTTAGCATGGATATGAGCAGAAACACTGTCATACACTTACCGACACTGGACCAAACACAGTTTGCTTTGCTCAAGGCCAGATCATGCCTACTTACTCTAACCGGTGGACACGATTGAATGTTACACTATGCAATGGATGATGGGAATATGATCCACTCTACCTACTATGGTGTGACAATGTGTTTAGCAATATTAGGCCAGCAGGCCTTGCTGGAAACTGTGTAGGTTATCTACAGTGTTATGGCAGCTGGTGGACAGGCAAGTGTCTGACAGTCATAGTCTGAGAAGATAGCATGGGGAAACCTATGCTACAATGACACCAGTCACCAGTGGTTTTCCCCAGACATCATTAATGGCATACCCCTTCTAGCTTTTCCCTTCTCTGCAGTCACAGCCACTGTCAGTGACCTCTGACTGACTACATAAGCAGGTGATTGCATATTAGGAGCTGTCACTGAATCCCACACAGAACCAACAGTTATTCAGGATGGCCTGAGACATACATTCATTTGTTGTCTGAGCTACTGACAAATACTGCCAGCGACTGCACAATACTATCTTTTGGGAAGTCATCCACCCCTGGAAAATATAGTAGTTTCTGCACATCGCACACAGTTGAGCCATTACACATTGACTTATGGATACAGAGAGTAATGTAGCCTTTGACTTTCACTGGTCTGTAAGATGTGGGGATGCATTAAATTTAGTACAACATATACAGAAAGGTATGGGATGTAAATCCCAGACTGTCACTGTAATACTGAATTTGGCACTCATCACACCTATCATTGGGTGCAATGGCACCCTTGCTATGTCACTACACAGGCATATCTTGCAACTGTAGCAGCCACACAGGTTCCATGGTACACCAATACATATTGTAGATAACATGTCCTATGGAGTCTATGTCAAGAATGTACATGAGTAGTCTGTCTCCTAAATACTTTGGAGGGATGTGTATGGTTGCCATACAGGGAGGTGTCAGATCCCATTGTGTACCTCAATTGTATCTATGACAGTACTAACACATGTCCTACCTGTTCTACACACCCACATCATCACTGTGGTATAAATAGTACATGCTGAAGAGAGAGGTATGGAACACAGACATTACATCCTATATGTAACAGACACCTCATGCATGTGAAGCACACATCTGCTGTGATACACATCATGTTCAAGTTACACAATTGGATGCAGAGTAAGACAATCATAACTTGGTGTTGGACAAATGTCTGTACTGGACACAGGAAATTTGCAGACGGGTCTTCTCCATCACCACAACTTGTAGATATGTTAGCTTCCAAAACCCTGGTGACACTTATCAAAGCTATCAGACCTTTTCACAAATTAGGGATGCATGAGTACAGTGAATTATGCCATTGTCCTTGTTAGCCTGTTATACATATTTGAACGTATGGACTCATACACCTATAGTGCTGTACCTTGGTGAAGACATATTTCTTCTGTGCTGACATTCCATCCTGTGCTGTGACGGCTATGGCTTTATTGCTGCTGTGTATCCATAGGTGACTTCAACAGAATCCTGAAACAAAAACTTAAACAGGTCCATGACACACCTTTCATTGTGTAAATATACAGCCATTACAGCATCAAACAATGTAAGGTGAACAACATTTTGTGGCTTACTCATTACAAATGTCAGCATACAGTATTTGTCAGTAACCAGTACAAATGCATGGCAAACGACACTGCATTACATAAGTACATTTTAATTTATATTGTCACCCTGTGCATCAGACACATAGCTTCATTTCTTTGTATCGATGATGAGGATGACAGGGATATGGCACAGGTATCATCCCTTGCACAGGGTGTTGTGTGGGAGTGCAGGAGACCTAGGCTAAACTAAATGGTTGACAGCATGTCTGCGAATCAGGAAGTGAGGTAAGCAATATGGACCATGGAAATGTGCCATGTGTGTCTGTTGGGGACCTGCATTTGACAGTGATATGTGAGTGTGTGCATGTACACAGACAAGCTCAGTGCTAGACCCACATGTGTGTATGTTGGACAGCTTTTAACCATGCATGGTAGAGCTGACAATTCACAGACTCTGACCCTGAACATGGGAACTGGCTCTGCCAGGAGTTGCACTGGCACCTCAATGCCCAAAGTCAGAAGCAGTGCTAGTACCTGAGGGTGACTGCTGTCTGCTGGGACAGTGTCCTCCACAGGAATGCCCAGGACCATTAGCCCATGGCTTGCCACATCTTGGTGTGGGCAGCACACTCCCCTCTGTAGGGCGTGATGTACTGTCACTATAGGAACATGATTGTGAAAAGCCACTTGGACTCACAGCAGATGGGGTTGGTAACTTAGGTCCACAAGTCTGATACTCAACTCCAACTGGATGATCCAGCACAGACACTGTGCATCTCAGGACAGATATTCCATGATCTGTCTCAGCCCACCTTCTTTTCACCTCATCAGTGAACCGATCCAGGATGTCAGCAATGTGGTGGAGGCAGTCATGGGTCTCAGACTGTGCTGCATCCATAACCCTAAGCATACATCTGGAGTTCCTTTCCGAATGTGGCTGTGCCTCCATGATGGCCCAAAACATGTGCCGAATGACCATTGATGTGACACCTGCAATATGTAGTTCTAGTGAGGTCATTGTTCCCCTGTACTCTTCACTTATCAGACCAATGATCGAGTACAATGCCCCATTCGGGATGTATCTCACCCGACATCTGCAGCAATTGGAGAGACCCCAAAAGTTCCTCACCAAAAGGATAAAGGGACTCCAAAATCTGTCATATGCTGCCAGATTGAAGAAACTCCAGCTCTATTCAGTCGCATACCGTCTGCTCAGAGGTGACATGTGCCTGACATACAAGGCCATGTCCAACCCGGAATTAATGGACATGCTCCACCTCAAAAATCCAAATCCACCAAAACCACTAGAGCAAGCGACTTAAACCTTAGCACGGATATAAATAGGACATGCTGGAGGGATAGATTTATCACTCAGAGACTCCCTATGCTGTGGAATAAAATCCCGGTCCATGTGAGGCAGAGCACCTCGCTGACTCTGTTCAAGAGAAATCTAGACCTGTGGATGGGAGATCGTAGGTTTACCCCGGGAATCATCTCTGGGTCACTGCTGGACAGAGGCACAACAAACTAATGGGCACAGTATTTTTTCATATAAGGGGTGGCGTAAGCCACAATAATTTGGGCTAGGCTTATAAATGCCTTAGGGCAGATAGCCTAGTATAAACCTATGAACCTATGAACCTATGAACCTATGTGGTGGACAGACAGCAGGTCTCCTACAAGCACCCCCTGTCAATCTGCCTGTGTGAGACTTTGCCAACTCTTTGGCTATGGCCTGTATCTACACTGAATGGAGCCATAGTTGCCACACTTTCTTGTTCAATGTCCCCACCCTCTGACTGTCTAATATCTGTGGTCTCAGGGGACTGGGTATGTGTGTGCATACCGACCTTGTGTAGTGACAATAAGGGCAGAAGAGGGATGCCAACCTCTGGGACAGATCCAGCCCCTGAAACCTCAACCTGTGTCTCACTCTGGCCACCATCATCATCAAAGTCTAAAGAGACACTGACATTAGGTTGTGTAGGGGACAGGGACCAACCCCCCCAGTCACTTGTGATAAGTAAGAAAAATGAAGTATAGTAATACCTGCACTATTATGCATTATTACAGACCTGCTGTAAACCCAACCTCATATAGCAGGACAAGAGGACATTATTTTTCCCCGAAACATCTGTAGTTACTTGTAAATAAAAGCTCTTTACACAACAGTATCATCAGAAACAATGAGTTGACATTCGTGAAGACTCTGCACAGTTGACACATATGATAATCTGTAATGTCCTGACAATACTCTCATATCTATCAGTGTGGTCACACCTACGAGACATAGGTATGACTCTGACATGTGTACAGTCAGAAAATATCTGTGCAGTTGGCAATTGTGCTGACAGTACAGCAATCCAGGCAGTAGTCCTGGGATGGCACATTAGGGATTACATTGCTGTAAACCTACATCTATAACAAAATAGTGTTGTGTTTATCAGGATCAGGACCACAACCTTGTCTGATACCTGATGGACCTGTGAAAAGTTGAGAAAGAGGTAATGTTAGTACCAATGCATGTTGCACCACAAGAAGGTAATATGTCCATATATTTCACATTTACAGTAGCTACTGTGTTAATTGTTATATTGGTCAAAATTTGAGCATGAGAGTCAAACTGCAGTTAAACCCTTCACCCCCCAAAGAACAAAGACCTGACACCCATATAAAAGTATGTACACATTGACACACTGAATGCTACAGTATTGCAATGCTGATCGATCTAAGGTTACCTGCATGCTCCTCTGCTATGGAAACTGTGGCACCCACATCCACAATGTACAGTGTGATGGATCCCAGGGAACTGTCATGTGTGCCTAGGTTCACCAAGAATTCCTCAGTGACTGAGAGTGGTTGTTCCACTGCAAGCCCTCCACTCGTGACGCCACGATCCCTGACTACATCTACTGTTCTTCTGTGTGCAGCACTGATCATGTCATTTGTGCCGTGTCAAACCTGATCATATTCCTGCTCTGATGACATGTGGCATTCACATCATGGACAAGGTCAGCCCATAATGCTGCCCACTTTTCCCTGTTTTGCCTCACCCTGGACAGTAAGAGTTCATGGTGCTGCCAGAGGCCTTCCGGTATAATATCATTCGCTGCATCTGTGAAAAGTGCATGGCATCTTGCATACATGTTTCCTGAAAGACAACAACATGGGAACATATTTGAGGATCACATATGTGGAAGTACACTATGTAGAGATACATCAGGAACAAAATGGCTGGTAGTATCCACTGCTTGATCACACATGTCATATTCCACAGTGTGCAAACATACTAAGCAGGTGGATTCTAGCGATAGCTATTCCCGTGTGTTCCATGACAGATACTGCTGTATGATCATACACCCTACACTGGAGTCTATTGCAGTGTGTCCCATAGGGGCCACCCCCCTGATAATATGGCAAAACAACAGAGTAAAACTAATAGCAGTGTGCTCTTACAGCCACTGTAAAGGGACAGTCACACAAGACCAGACTGATAAAAAACATTCCACCCTTGTTGTATTGTATGTTCTCGGTAGGTGTAACAAGTCTGGAGATCAATAACATGTCATTATCACAGTTCTAAGAAAGGCTTAATGCTGTAATCCCTATTCCCTGTAAGTATATTTACACATCTGCATCCTGTTGTAAAGAAAAAGGCTACATACATGATGGAGTGCAAAACTCCTCTGTTGATATGTAGTGATAGTTAAGTTTTTGTAAACGTGTGTTTTGTGTGAAGAAAGTCACATACAGACTGGTTCCCCATAGCCAGCTGTTTGCCTTTTTAACATGCTTCTCATTACCAGGTGATTGCCTCTTAAACAGTCAGTGTTCTGAAATGCTAATTGCAGCCAACACAGCTGATTTGCACTGTCATCAGCAAATGACATACAACCACTGTACAAAATATAAGGTCTTCATGTAGATTAGAAGCCCTTTCTGATATGTTGCACTGGACATTACTGGAGTGTGAAGACTACATCATCACAGAGGGTAGGTCTATAGCACCTACTTTTACAAACAAATGTGTGTGCTAAAGGCTGCAGCTGCAGATAATAGACATAGACAGAGAGTGTGAACACTTTGGAGGACAACAAGCTGTAAGAGTTACTGTGGGATCTGTGTCAGCCTTGTTGTAGAGGCAGAGCCTGAGTGAGAGTTCCCATTCCACTCCAATTAAGGCATGTGTTTAAGGTAAGTATGTTAGGCAATGGTATCATTAACAGAGTACTAGGCAACATGTTTGTTGTGTTCTTGAGCAACATAGGGGATAAATATAACATTATGTCCACCATTTGGGCAACTGTCAGGCAATGTGTTAGTCTGTTACTCATTTGGAACATGTATGCTGGCAGTCCTTGTTACAATGTATATGTTAGTTGTGCAGCTGTGCTAATCTGCACTATGAGTATGAAAGGATTGTGTGCTGCAATCTGATTTTAGTGGGCCTTATTTGCATTACCTGGGTTAAAATCCACTGTGAATGCATATTAGTGCATGACATGACACTTTATGCATTTATAGTTTTGTTATAGGTATATGTGAAGTATGTTCCTATCTGCAGGCCTGTGACTTCAGTGAAAAGCAGACATTTCATTTGAAATGCATTGTGTGGATTAAGAGTGTATGACTCACTCATTAATTATTGGCTTCACAATAATGCAATTTCAGTGCTACACACCACTGAATTTGAACTCAGTACTGTGTGTGGCAAAATGTACTGTTTGCACGGCATTTAACAAATTGAGCTACTGAGTCACTGTTACAGCAGGTGTATTTTCAAGATATAAGTGCACACATAAAGGCTTTGACATACTTTATTACATCCACCATTATGTGCGTGGCTTTATATGGATGTATTTCTGCACCAGGGTCCCAGTTGAACATGTATTTTGCCATTAATGCCTTAGCAGGTGCATTTCTAAATGTTGCTGATAAAAGGGGACATTAACTGCTATTAGAGACCTCACTTGCATCCATTATTCTGGGATTGAATATCTAGTGATGTATTCTTACACCAGAGTCCAAGGTACACTCCCATTTTTTCCATTACTCTTTAAGCAAGTTTGTGAGACACAGTGTGATGCACAGCTCTGCTTAAACATGCTTAATGACTGCAACTTGCAATTACTATGTTTTGCTTAAACCTCTTATTTTAATGAACAGCTGTGTGGGGTGGCAGATTAATGCAGTGGTCTGCAGGTGCAATGGTCTTGGGTTCGAAATAGGGGACAGTTGTTTATTTTGTATGTGTTTATTAGCATTTAAAAACATATATCAATATAGCTACATTTAGCTAAGCTTACTGATGCGTTGCACCACATCGCACAAAAATTATATAAAGAAAAGAGAAATGGGGAGATAAGAATTGGTGAAATGGAGTACAAGTGGGGGAAAACATAGTGAAAGGCAGGTAAGTGTGTACAGGAAGGGTGTAGGAAAGAACCATAGTTATCCACTTCTTGTACCGCAAGAACTGTGCAATTTGACATAATTTGTAAATGACTTTGGACTCTCACCCCCAGAGAGAGTGGTGAGGACAACATAATAAGGTTCATAAGGTTCATAAGAGGGTACTAGGCTCTTTGCCCTAGGGCCTATATAAGCCTAGCCAAAAATTTACCCTGGCTTTCGCCACACAAGAAAATTATTTTCCTATACCCCTGTCAAGCAGAGCCACAGAAGTGATCTCCGGGGTGAATTTCCTATCTCCCATCCAATCATCAATATTTTTCTTGAAGAGTGCTAATGAGGAGCTCTGTTTGACACAGATAGGTAGTCTATTCCAGAGTATGGGAAGTCTCTGTGACAGGAATCTATCCCTGCAGCATGTTCTGTTTATTGTGGTGATAAGGTTTAGGTCCCTAGAGCATGTAGCTCGGAGGGATTGGGATTTCTTTAAGTGGAGCATGTCCAACAGCTCTGGGTTTGACATAGCTTTGTATGTTAGGCAGAGAACGCCTCTGAGTAGGTGATATGCGATGGAGTAAAGCTGGAGTTTTTTTTAGATGGTCTGCATAGGGCATCTGTTTGAGGCCAGTAATCCTCTTTGTGAGGTATTTCTGTGGCCTTTCCAGTTGTTGTAGATGTCTTGTGAGGTACATGCCAAAAAGAGCATTATACTCTATAATGGGTCTAATGAGTGATGAGTAGAGGGGAACAATGACCTCTTTTTTTCTGGATAAGAAACCTTTTGTGATGAGGTGAGCCACATAGAAGGATTTCCTGACCCCTGTGGTGATGTGATTATCAAAGGAGAGACTATTGTCCACCTGTGTCCCAAGGTCTCTTATTACATTTTCGGCATTAAATAGACTACCAGCTATGTGGTAGTTCATGGGTACAGAGTTTTTACCAAATGGGATGACAATACACTTTTTGGCATTGAGCTTCAGGCCATGGCTTTGACACCAGGCATCTGTCTCAGTGAGACCCTTTTGTAGGATGTCCACATCGTTAGGAGTTTTGAGTATGGCTCCTAGTTTGCAGTCATCTACGGACTTCGTTAGCCAAAGAACATCTGTGTTAGCCTGTGCTTCAGAGAAATAGATACCAAACAGGAGAGGACCCAGGATTGAACCCTGTGGTACTCCACTTGTCACTGGTCTGAAGTCGGATTTGGAGTCTGCTACTTTCACAGTCTGGGTTTTGTCAGTGAGCCAGTTGACAACCCATCTTGTGACTTAGGGATTTATACCTAGTTTAGTGAGTTTATCTATAATTCCAGAGTGGGGGATGGTGTCAAAAGCCTTAGCAAGATCTAGATAGGCTGTGTGAACCACCTTACTCTCGACTATGGCTTTGTTGACTGCTTCAAAAAAGACTATCAGGTGTAGGAGACATGATCTGCCTTTTACAAACCCGAACTGGGTGGGGTCCAGAGTTTGGAAATTACCAATGTCTTTGTTTATAAGTTCCATGATGATACGTTCCATGGCCTTGCAGACCATGCTTGTCAGGCTAATGGGGCGGTAGTTCCCGGGGTCCATAGTGGCTCCACCCCTTGTGAAGTGGGATAACCGTTGCTGTGCACCATTCAGCAGGCACAAAGCCTGAGGTGAGGCTATGATTGAAAATGGTACTTAGGTGGGGTGCCAGTTCATTCTGTAGTTCGTGTAGAACGCAGCCTGGGATGTTGTCAGGTCCCATGGATGCTGTGTTCTTGGCTTTGCAGAGTGTGTTTTTTACCTGTGCAGCCATCATTACAGGAACTTTGCATTCTTCCGGTATAGAGATGGGCTCTTTAGGGGGTGAGAGAGGGGTAAAGTTAGCACTGAACCTATCTGCAGGATGTTGGCAATATCAGTTGGGTCTGTATATTTAATGCCATTCTGCTGTAACTCAGAGCAGATCTGAGTGTTGCCATTGAGATTCTTGACATAGCTATAGAATGCTTTGTGGTTGTCTTTAGAATTAGTGGCAATTTTGTTTTCGTAACTAGCTTTGGAGGATTTTATCAGTGATCGCAGCTTCTTACTGAGGCTAACCAGGGAGCTCCTCCACTCATGGGATTTTACTCTCTTTTGCAACAGTTTTTTCCTTCTGTTGTACAGTTTGTTTATGGCAGGGGACCACCAGATTGGCTTCCTTTTTCTTGGAGGATAGAATCTTGGTTCTGTTTGGGATAGCACAATCCATGCACTCATGTAAGTGCTTATAAAGTGCAATTGTGTAGGATTCAGTAGTCGGAACTGTGTTGTCCATCTGCATGGGTGTCATGAAGTTCACTTCTGTCTTAAGAAGCATGAAGTTGGCTTTGGAGAAATATTTTACCATGGTTTCCTTAATGGGGGGTGGGAACAGGATGTGGATATTTAGGGTAATTAGCTTATGATCAGATCGGACTAATGAGGCATTGACTTCAGGTGTGGAACACTCAAGTTGGTAATGACTAGATCTAGGATATTGTTGCCCCTGGTGGGGGTGTGGATAAGTTCATCCAGGGCATTGGAGTTTATGAATTCCAGAAAGTGTTGAGTGAAGGAGTTGGTACATGAGTAGTTTTCCCAGTTAATGGTGGGGTAGTTGAAATCACCCATTATTAGGGTGTTTGATTGAACCATAATATTTGTGGGAATCCTGGGGCAAGGTGGGGGATCTGTAGCAAGCTACGATTTGAATTGCATTTTTGCCCAGAGTTAGCTGCACTTGGATAACCTCGGCTGCATTATGCTGAGCAACTAGCCTGGAGGTGTGGATATCCTTAATGAATATGGACACACCTCCGCCTTTGGTGTTCTGGTCCAGGTTACATGGCTGAAAAGTGTGGTATGAGTTATAGCCTGGTAGTGCAGGGGTGCTCTCTGGAGCCTTGAACCAGGTCTCAGTCACTGCACAGATATCAATGTTCTCCATTTTAAGGAGTGCCTTGAGTGAGTGCATTTTGAGATTTAGACTTCTAGCATTGAGTAGCATCACCCTCAGTTTTTGCTTGCCTGTTCCTGTTATGGTGGTGAATTTGTCATTTGAACCTTGCCTAAAAAAGGCACTATAGTGGCGGCAAGAACCTTAGCCAGTATCCAGAATCCCAGGGGGGACAGGTGCAGGCCATCTCTGGCAAAGCATCTTGGTCTGTCGACCATGTCATCCCAGGCAGACAGATACTGGATCCCTTTAGAATGACACCAGAAGCTTAGCCAATTGTTGAAGTCATTCATTTTGTCCTTGAACTGCGACATCATTCTGGGTGATGGCACCTGCCTGGGCTGCAATATCAGAGAGCTCTTCCATGTCACTTTTCATGCAGTCCAGGGAGGCACGTCTCAGGTTGTTCACACCAACATGGACAATGACAGAGTCATATTTGTAGTTGTTGTGGAGTGACCTGAGTGCATGGGTTATATGGCAGATCCTGGCACCTGACAGGCAGCTGACAGTAACCTTCTCCTTGTTTAGCCTGGTGAGTGGGACATCAGTGTGCCTGACTATAGAGTCACCTATGACTAGTGTTTTGGGTACGATCTTTTGCCTTATTGGCTATGGTTGAGTGGCACATTGAGTCTGTGGGCTATGTGTCACTTGGGTTGTGTTGGGGGCTGGAGGTTGCTTGCATTTCTGCTTTGGAGGTCTCTGTTGCTTGAGATTATTATTGAGAGCCTCTGCAAATGCTTTTGTGTTTCTATGTGTGGATTTTGGTGGTCTAGATTTAGTGAGACTATGTGATGAGTGTGGTGTAGTGCAAGTGTTTACCTTCTCCTCTTGACTGTCAAGTTCAGTCTTGGTTGGAGAGGGCTTTACCTCCAGTTCGGCTAGATAAGTGCATCTCTCACAGGTTTTAGTGCTGGGTGGTAGGAGAAGGGGGTTGTCTGTGTACTTGAGGCAATTTCTACGTTGCCCCAAGATGCCCAGATTCATCAGATAGACAGGAGAGAACAGTGGGAGCTGACCGTTGGACATGCCTGAATAAAAAATATTTTCCTCTAGATAAGTGAGGAAAGTGAGTACAAGAGCTGTTTTTCTCTAAGCAAGTGAGGAAAGTAAGTACCAAAACCTTTTTCCTCTAGGTAATGAGGAAGGTTGAGTGCTGTAGTAATTAGTAGGTTATTTAGTGCTTACAACAAGTTCTGAACAAGTGCTGATCACGAATAAGCAAATTTAAGTGCTAAAACTAAGAATCTGTATCTGGACTTAACTAGTTACAGGAAAGAGGGGAAACAAGTGCAAATGCGGGCTTTTAAATCAGTAAGTTGAGAGAGAAAGGAAAACTGCCCAAACGGCCAATGACTACAATTTCTGGGCCAGAACCACTCCTTATGTAGTAGATAGGTTACCTAGTGCTTACCACTCCCACTGATAAGCTAGAAGGCTTCCCTCCAACACAGAAAGCTTGGGGGGCTCAGACATTTCTATACAGTCCTGGATACAGCAAATCTGAATCTGGACTACACTAGTTACAGGAAAGATATGGAACAGGCATATATATATATATATATATATATATATACAGAAAATTAGCTAAAACAGCAGTAAAAACAATTCAAATGCAGTACAAGTTAGAACACTTGAGTATGTAACAATGTTAGACCAAACAGTTTAAAAAAAAATGCAGTTAAATTAAAAATGACTAAAAACAGGTGCAGAAGGAGTCTATTAGGTAGAATGAGGTAAAGAGATGGGACTGGGGGGAGTGTCGCAGATCAAATCTACAGTGGGGGTGGGCAACTGCAAAAGCCTCCAAATTTAAACAAGACAGGAATAATGAGGGTGGGTAAGAGAAAACCAACACCTTCAGCAGAGATCTGAAAAATGATATAGTGAAGCAAAAATAATAGTGCACACCTCTGAAGTCAGCCAGCAGTGATATAAAATTAGTCAAGCAACAATTAACAATACACAACTCTGAAGTGCCAGAAAAATATACTTAGCTCTGTATATCTCCAGATAGTTTGAAGAGCACTCTGTCAGGACACAGGAAGGCTCCATCAATGATATGTATGTATGTGTTTGTGTGTGTGTATGTATATATATATATATATATATATATATATATATATATATATATATATATATATATATATATATATATACTCACACAACATAGTTTTTCCTGTAATTACTTTTTAAGTTAAACAGTTATACTTATTTGATAAGCATTTTATGCAAGTAATAATGTTTTAATATGTTGTCTTAGGAGCTGTTTTTGATAGCATACACTTTGAACGATACTTGTGTCTCTCTGGAACCCATGGCATCCAGAAACTGTTAATCTTTAGTTTATTGGCTATGACTTGACTCTTTAGAAAGGCATATATTCCTTTTTCTATGTCTAGTTTTTGTGTCTGTGTGTGTAGTGTGTACAGATTTTCGCATCACATTTTTGATCCGTTTTTCATAAAATTGTGGTTTTCTGGCAAATTAGTGGCAAACCATTAAGGACTGAATTAGAAAATAATGACAGACATTTCAGTTTCAGATTTCATACCCTTCAGAAAAGTCATACTAATGCAATACCTACTATTCTGTTATCTTTCTAAGTTTATAAGAGCAATATTTAAAAATTTTCCTTATTTTAGGCATTTGTCCCACTTCTATTTATGGCTTTTTTCAGATTTCTTGCGCTGAGGTTGAGAGGTATAACAAATGTGTCAGGGCCATCACTGTCTGTCAGAGACATTTCAAATTATGACATACTTGTACCCCACTACCCCATGCAGTGACTCTGGATGAGTCCAAGTAAGGCAAAGAGCAGTTATGCAGTGTAAGTGTGCAAAGTATCCCCCATCCAAAATAGACAAAATAAATACAGTGGCTTTTCATCTGTCCTTGATTTTGCAGAATGTTCTGGTTTTCTGTCATATTTTTTGTTGACTTATGCTTCTTATTCAGAAAATGCATGTTGTTGCTGTACCTGTTACACTGTGTTTATGTAGCCATGCTTTAGTGACCATCAGGTAAGCTTGTCTGAGATTGTAAGATGCAAGTAAGATTTAATAAGAATACTGTTAAAGAATTATCTGCATAGAAAGCCTTTTTTGTTGTTGCCATGCAGAGAATATTTACATAACTAGATAACATATAAGCCTTAGGTACTGAAATGCATTTGACAGTATTTGCAATAAAGGACAGGATTACAGTATTTTCAGAAGCTCATTACATTTGTTGAAGACTTGCAGTCATCATTGCAGGCTTTACCCGTAAACTAAACAGAATGCCAATCTATCATGTGTGGTCCATAACCTGTGCAGTAATGCTTTAAGCAATTTATCTTAAGCTTGTTTATTGTTTGCTGTTCATTTTTTACCTTGATCATGTTTTCCCCATGAAACAAGTAGATAGTTGTTCTCAGGCAGCAGGTCTTTTTTGGATAAGAAACATTTTTACAAGTGGGGGTAATCGGTATCACAGACATTGCTACTTTCAGCATGTTACTTGGTACTTTTATAAAGCTGAAAACTGCAGTGTAAGGAGAAGTGGTTTGAGCTGAGTGCTGCTTTTTATTTTATACTTAATTTCGACTGGCATTCCAGTAATGTATATAAAAAGTAATTTATTTTTTCATGCCTCACAACCTTTTTGTTTCCATCTAGATATTAAGAAAGCTGCCATGTAGCCAACACAGTGAAGTATTTTTTTTTCTTCTTCACTTCATTTTGTCTTGATTGGACTCTCATAATGATGGTTTGGCACCCAGGGTATGGCTCCACCCCTTTCTAGTTGGACACACCCCTTCTATTGGCCCTACCCATTCGGCTGTCTCCTGTAGCTCCCTTTTGATTTAAAGTCATCCCCGCCACTGCCTTTCACATATTCCCAAACACCTATACACCATCTTCTTTAACTTCCTCAACTCCCTCAAAGTTCTTTAACACACAAAAAAATACGTTCATATTCTTTCCTACCATCTTACCTCCAAAGACTGTCAAATTTGACAATTGATGGAAATTTGGATGGCGCAGTGGTACAGCAGTTGCATTGTTGCCTCACAGCAAGAGGTTCTTTGGTTCAATTCTCAGCTAGTGTGCCTTCTGTGCAGAGTGCATGCCCTCCCTGTGTTTGTGTGGGTTTTCTCCAGGTGCTCTGGTTTCCTCCCACATTATAAAGACATGAGATGGGAGTGGTTTTCCCCGGGCCTCCACTGAAAATTGGCTTCATTCCAAGTCGGACCCGGTAAACAAATAATAAATACATTTTAAAGTATTAATCCCTCCTACATTCCATGCCCTGACACTCCCTCCCCTTCCCAGAGAACCTTCCAGTATATCTTCCTGTGCTATGATAAGTGCTGGTTACCTTCTACCACCATCCTCAGAATTGTTGCTCATATTTACTGGCTGTCCTCAGACCATCCTTCAGACCTCCCTATCCTGCACATTCTACCCCTCCCTTTAACTCTGAGCTGCTACTCCACAAAGTGCACCTACATATACAGTCTTCACCCCTCAACAACTTAGCCCTCCGTTCACAAATCAAATGACCATGCTTTATGCTTCGATACATATTATGGTCCATGTGGGATCTTCCCAATAACTTAATATATTCCACATCCACTCCCCAGACCTTTAACACTCATCCTCAAGATTGTTATACTATATTTACAAATAGAAAAGCCTAAGATGCAAAAAATGTCCAGTTATTTATCAGTACAAGCATTCATATCAGTTCCCTTCCAAATCCTCTCATTTACACCAGTAAATTTAAATAAACTATGGCGTCACCTAAAAAAACCTTCAGAACGTATATCTACCCTCCTTGTATCTGAAGCTACTCTATAGAAACAATTAGAGTAAATACTGGTTGACTCAAAACAAAACAAATGAAAACAAAACATAGTGTATATCACTTTCCACAAAATCACCCCACCCTCCCTACATGCCATCCATATACATAGCAAAAGCTCTGTACAGCCTTTAACCTATAGCACAGTATATTAACTTCATTCACAGAACAAGAATAAAAGAGTTCATATACCTTCATTATTTTGTCAAACAAAAAGAAGTTCAACACAAAGACTCTCTCAGTGTCTAAATGTCTAAAAAATAGGTCTACTTCAGTTAGTCGAATTCACTACTCGAACACCTCTTCATCAAAGTATTCATCTGTTGAATGTGTCAGTAAACTTTTTTCCCACAGTAAGTAACCAGTGGGCTATTATCAGGAGTTTGCCCTTTTCCCCACTGTAGTGCGATCTTAGAGTTGGTATATTTAGTTAGAGCGGTTGTGGGGTTGGGTTTTAAAATGCTATTTTTGTTGCGGTTGATAGGTTGGCCAACTCTTTAATTATTGTGGAAAAACAGTTTTGATGGATGAAGTTCCAACAAATAGGGTTCGACAAAGAGAAGTTTGACATTTAGAGCATTCGACGATGTGATATAGACCCCTAAAAATATGTCTGTCAGTTTCAGCAGTCAAGTCTACTTCCTCTCTGTTTCTGAGCCCTCAATCAGCTTACAAAATATTTCTAACTTTATTAGTGCAGCAATCAACAAGTAAAAAAAAATATCCACCTCCTTCATCAGGTCACCATGCAATGTCAGCCTATATTCTATATCCTCATACTCCTCTCCATGGCACCAGACAAGGGGGAATATATTGTGAGATGAGTTTTTAGCAGTCAGCGTCAAAACCATTCCTGAAGCCAAGAAAAAAGAAAGTGAAAAAAAAAACATAAGTGCAGCATGTTTAAAATGGTAGCTCACCCTTCCCCCTCACAACTGCACTTCACTTCTATCCACTCCAGTGATGATCTTTTCTATTATCTGTACAAGTTATGGATCCTCTGACCCAGATGTCCATGGGGCTCCTTTCCTGCCTCTTCCTTCTTTTACATTTGCACTTCTGTCTTCCTCTGTACCACATTCCTGTTATATCACTTTGCCTCCTCTCATATATTACTCAAGCTCCTCCTCCAGCGCTTCCTCATTTTTTGGAACTGCCCCAAGCAAGGGCTGTAGATCTAGTACCCTTCAAGGATGATCTTTATCATAAATTTCTGCCTGAGGCCTCTGCTATATTTTCATTCCAGGGGCTACCTTTCTCCAACCCACCACTCTCATCTCCCACCTATGAGATGAACCATTGTCGTTCCTCCTGTAAGTTTATCATTACTTGCACTTTGCCAGGCCATGTGTATTTGATGTCTGTCCTCCTCTTTAACTTCCTTTCTGAATACTCCCTCTCCTTTTCTTTGGCCAGTATATTGACTCTCTATAGAATCACAGAACTACTGCTCCCACCTGTTTAGCAGGTCTGTTTTGCCTCACTCTGAACCACAAATGAGCTCTGCCATACAGTATACATAAATATGCATTGCCGCCTCTTCACTTTTTGCAAGTAATAGTTGGCCATCCTTCAAAGTTTTCAGAAAAGCAGAGTAAATCATATGAACTATTACATCAGTCTGCCTGACTTGCCAGCTTGCTATTAATTACCGTTTTTGTATCATATAAACTTTGTGAGCAAGGTTGTACACAATTTTGACCCTGCACCCCCTGTCTGAAACCTTTTCTGCAATACTGCTGTTCTCAATAGCCATTTATTTAGTCTGTAACTATGGCACTTTACAATTAAGTGCCATGGGTAGTCTTCATTGAATGACAATCTACCAACCCAGTGAATTATATCCACTTGATTGTCTAATCAGTTGAAACGCTGTGTTACCTGGCATTTCCAATTTTTCACAAACCCCACTGTATCTGTGCTCTCCATTTCCTCTTGTTGACCTACACTCCTGTATTTCTGTCAGAGATCTATGCTCCAAATAAATTTGCTTTTCATCTAGCCCATCTGTACCTCATTTCAGGCTGTTAGTCTTGTCTTTTTTCCACTTAATCTACCTCTTTGGCCCTTCTATAATTCTACAATGCTGAGGCACCTCACCACTCAACATCACTACTCTTTCTTTACCTTCGCCAATCTCCTCTCTTAACACAAGCATCTCACTCACAAAGCCCTCCACATGAACCTGTATTTTATCCAGCTGTTCCTCTTCCATAACCTCTGGATGCCCCAAAGACATCCTCATCACTTCGGGGTCTCACAAATAACTCCACAACTGCATTTGCACGATGTCTCAAGTTCCAGAAAGCAACTCAGACTGATGAAATGTGGTAAAACATAGTATTACTTTTCCCATTTTCTGCTGGTAAGAACAGGTTTGACTTATTACGCAGCATTTTTTAATAGCAGTTCCTGTCTGCATTCACTAGAAATTGCTGACACTACTGCTGTACTACTCTACAGTTTTAAAATGCACATCAATCAACCATTTAGAACCTTACTAGTCTGACCATATTCTATGCCCTGGTATCAAGTGAACCCCCAGCCCTTGTCAACATTTTCATCTTCATGTTTTGGTAGTCTTGGGCATCTGCATGATCTAAGTTCACATAAGCCACCCCATTGAAATGTGATAAGATCTCAGTGCATAAGTTCTGGGCCACTCTTCTTGGGGTGCATACTTTTTGAAGGCCTGTAGGGAAACTTCCACATTGCCTTTCTTACTAAGTTTCTTTAGGACACTTCTGGCTTTTCCATCCAGTGATGTAGAGTGCTGGTTGATTAGTGCAATAAACTGTTTCGACTGGAGGAGCAGATGTTGATCATTAGTCTGGCCCATTCATCATTAGGTGAATTAGATCATTCAATCAATAGATGACCCAGAGGGACAAAACTTGGAAACTCTTGACCAGAACTAAACTCCCCCCTCCACCTACAACAGTATAGACATCTTCAAAACCTTACTAAGAAAGCCATTAACAATGACAAGAGAAATTATTACTCAAATCCCCCCAAAACACACCTACATAACCCTAAGAAATTTTGGCATACTATTAACCAAATCCTTCATCCAGGCAACCTCTCCACTCCCCAGTCTAACCTCACAAGTACTCCCCTCCAAACAGCTACCAACTTTAACTCCTACTTTATAGACTCCATTAGTAAATTAACCAACCATCCAAACCCCAATACTATCCCACCCAGCAACCCTCCTATACCCTCTGACACCTCCTCAGCTTTCTGCCTAAAAACTGTATCCACCAGATACATAACATCTCTGCTTCTTAAACTTAAACCTTGCTCTCCCTCAACAGATGGTCTCCCTCCACACTTTCTCAAGATAGCTGCCAACTCCTTAGCCCTACCCATTTCTATTCTCATCAACCAATGCATTACTGAAGACAAAATCCCAGCTTAATGGAAAAAGTTCTACACTGTACCCATTCATAAAGAAGGCAGCTCTACCGAACTATCCAACTTTAGGCCCATTGCAGTTTCTATCATCCCTCTCTAAGATCTTGAAAAAATGTGTACACAAACAAATCCTACAACATCTGATACACGAGAACCTAATCACCCCCACTCAACATGACTTTCGCTCTATTCATAGTACCTCCACTGCTCCTATCTCCTTCATCAACGCCATTTCACAAGCCAGAGACCAGAGTAAATTAGTCTCTTGCCTATTCCTAGACCTCTCAAAAGCATTTAACACTGTCCCTCACCCCTCCTTAGATAAACTCTATGAACTAAACCTATCCACCCCTACTATCTCCTGGTTCTCTAGTTACCTCAGCAATCATTTCCAATCTGTTAAATGGCTATTTGCTATCTCGCCTGAACTCCCTATAAATATGGGAGTACCCCAAGGTTTAATTTTAGGACCACTGTTATTTAATATTTTTACCAATTGACTATCTACAGCTACTCCCCGGTCATCATTGGTACCATATGCTGATGACTCCAGTCATCACCATAGCTGATACCCTCCCCGAGCTCCATACTACAACACAGAACCAAACTCTTACTCTTTGTACCAAAAACAATGAACCATCTGAAACCATCTTTCTCTATCTCTTCCCGCAATAACACACCCATCACAGGTGAAAACCATACCAAACTTTTTTGGGTCATTATTGATGACCAGCTGCAAATTGACCTACATGTGCTAAGTAACATCAAAAAAACCCCACCAAAAACTTGGACTCCTTTGTAGAAACAAAAACATTCTTTCCTGTAAAGCTAGAAAAGCCCTACCACATGCCTACTTTTTACCAACCCTTCTCTACGGCTCTCAAATCTTCACCAACTTATAAACCTCACTCATTTCTAAATTAGAGTCCACTTACAACAAGGTAGCCACATTTGCTGCAGAACTACCATACTCCTTTCATCACTGCTTAGCACTCAGAAAACTGAACTGGTTAGAATTCCCCCATAATCTTCTCCTCTCCCAACTTCAGATAATTCATTCCATTGTATACCAGCCCACTTTTGGCCAACATTACCTCCATTATCTCCACCTACACTATGGCAAGAACACTTCAGAGCTCTGAACAACATCTCCTTTCCATATACAAACCAAATATCAACATTGGCAAAAACCGTTATAGCTATTATAACTGGAATAAACTTCCTCTAGACATTAGGAATATTAGATCCAAACACTAATTCAGAAAAATAGTAAAAAATCACTTAAGCAATAAAAGACTATGTTAATGTTATCTTCCCCCGACTGACCCATCTCCTCTCTGCCAACTAGCCTCTCTCCTCTCTACCATACCTATGTCACCTAACCTCCTCTCCAATCTACTATGTCTCAGTTCTTTACTCCTACATTTCATATTTCCCTACTTTGTACCTTCGTTCTTACTACACTTGCTAACAGAATCTTTCATACCTAAATACTTCTCTCCCACATCTACTATTTCAGCTGATCTGATGATTAAGGATGTAAATTTTTACTTGTTTCCCCTACTCTGCACTTTATCTACTGTATCTGCTAATTTGTGTTCATGACTGTTGAAACTTTGCTTAATTAGCTATGTATCATGTCAACCTACATTTATGTATTAAGTGACTATGTAATCGTGGAGCTTTTCTCCCCAGGTTTCCACTGACAAGGGGCTCAGACCCAGCTGGATCAACCCGGTCAACAAATATCAAATAAATAATAAATAAATAAATTAGCTGTGGCCCTGTGCACTAGAGCCTCAAGAAGATTTTCCACTTGATGGTTAGCATAGACTCTGTGACACCGTACTCAAGTATACAAACCTTAACCCTGCCCCTAACACCTACCCATTTTTAGCTTTTATTAAAGCTGTTTCAGGTTTCAACTTTCTGTTACTTACGAAGTTAACTTGTGAGTTTTTCTGCCATTTCACACTGAGCTAATCAGAGGAAGGGCACTGAGCAAACTGATCTGTGATATATAACATTAAGTATCCTGTTTTTTGCTTATTTTTACGATTTATTTATAGCACTTTTATTGTCTGCTGCATACTTTTCTAGCTAGTTTCACTGTGTGTGATGTATTAACTTGAAATTTTCTACATTTGTTAAGCATCTGTTTGGGTTTGTTTGTTCTGATTTTTGTTTACCACCCTCCCTCCCTATTGGTATCTTGTTCTTATACTTGGTGACTTTGCAGTTGCCCACCCCTACTGTAAATTTGATCTGGGACACTCCTCCCAGTCTAGTGTCATTATCTCATTCTACCTAATAGAGGGAGAACATTTGAGAAGGCCAACCAACCCAACTTAGTTTCTTAACTTTGATTTATCTACTGCTCCTCCTTTCTCCCTTTCCACTTTACAAAAAAAAAAATTCTAAGCTTGTTTCCTGCCTTTCTTGTAAGTAGTCTAGTCCGGATACAGATTTGATGTATCCAGGACTTTTTGTAAGTTTCTGAGCCCCCAAGTCTTTCTGTGTTGGAGGGAAGCCTTCTAGCTTATCAGTGGGAGTGGTAAGCACTAGGTAGTGTATCTAAAAAGAAAAAGAAAGCCCTTTATGCATCGCCACTTAGCTAGGGTTAAACTATTCCTGGCGCCATAAATTTTCCCTTAGAACTAGACAGTTTTTTTAGTTTTAGCAATCAAATATGTTTTTTGAGCTCAGCACTTGTTCAGAAGTCATTGTAAGCACTAAATAAGCTACAAATTACTACAACACTCAACTTTCCTCACTTGTCTAGAGGAAAACAGTTTTTAGTACTTAATAAATAAGCACCTATCCAGGCATGTCTAACGATCAGCTCCCAGTGTTTTCTCCTGTCTACCTGATGAATCTGGGCATCTTGAGGCAATGAAGCAATTGCCTTATGTACACAGACAACCCTCTCCTCCTACCACCCAACAGTACAACCTGTGAGAGATGCACTTATATAGCCGAACTAGAAGCAAAGCTCTCTTCACCCAAGAATGGACTAGACAGTCAAGAGGAGAAGCTAAACACTTGCACCACACCACATTCATCACATAGTCCCTCAAAACCTACAACACCAAAACACACACATAGAAACACAAAACATACAACTACATTCACGGAGGCTCTCAGTAAAAATCTGCCCAAGCAACAGGGATCTCCAAACCAAAAACACAAGCAACCTCCAACACACAACACAACCCAAATGACACATAGCCCAAAAACTCAGTGTGCAATTCAAACACAGCCCATAAGGCATAACAATGTACCAAATACTCTAGTCATAGGTGACTCAATAGTCAGGCACACTGATGTTCCACTCACCAGGCTAAACAAGGGGAAAGTTACTGTCATCTGCCTGTTGGGTGCCAGGATCTGCCACATAATGCACACAGTCAGGTCACTCCACAACAAGTACAAATATGACTCTCTCATTGTCCATGTTGGTGTGAATAACCTGAGATGTACCTCCCTGGACTACATAAAAAGAGACATGGAGGCGCTGTCCGATCTTGTAGCCTAGGCAGATATGAACCTAGCCCTGAGTAGCATCCTGCCATCACCCAAAATTATACCACAGTACAAGGACAAAATGATTGACTTCAGCAATTGGCTAAGCTTCTGGTGTCATTCTAAGGGGATCCAGTATCTGTCTGCCTGGGATGACATGATCGACAGACCTCAACGCTTTGCCAGTGATGGCCTGCACCTGCCACCCTTGGGATTCTGGATACTGGCTAAGGCTCTTGCCACCCCTATAGTGCCTTTTTTAGGCAAGGTTCAAATGACAAATTCACCACCGTAACAGGTACAAGCAAGCAAAAACTGAGGGTAATGCTACTCAATGATAGAAGTCTAAACCTCAAAATACACTCAATCGAGGCACTCCTTAAATGGATAACATCGACATATGTGCAGTGATAGATACCTAGTTCAAGGCTCCAGAGAGCACCCCTGCATTACCAGGCTATAATTCATACCACACCTTTCGGCCAACTAACCTGTACAGAAGCACTAAAGGCGGAGGCGTGTCCATATTCATTAAGGTTATCCACACCTCCAGGCTAGTCACTCAGCATAATGCATCCTAGATTATACAAGTGCAACAAACTCTGGGCAAGACCGCAATCCAAATTGTAGCTTGCTACAGATCCCCCACCATGCCCCAAGATTCCCACTCCTCATTTCTTGATACACTGGAAAATATTAGGGTACAACATAACACCCTAATAATGGGTGATTTCAACTACCCCACCATTAACTGGGAAAACTGATCATGTACCAACTCTTTTGCTCAACATTTTCTAGAATTCATAAATTCCAACACCTAGGATCAACTTATCCACACCCCCACCGAAGGCAGCAGTATCCTAGACCTGGTCATTACCAACATGGACAACCGGTGTTCTACAGTTCCTCTTTGGTCAGATCCAATCACAACCTTATCACCCTAGACATCCACTTCTTTTCCCCACCCCCCATTAGGGAAACCATTGTAAAAAATTTCTCCAAAGCCAACTTCACACTTCTTAAGACAGAAGTGGCAACCTTCATGACACCCATGCAGACAGACAATAAAGTTATGACTGCTGAATCCTACACAAATGCACTTTATAAGCACTTACACGAGTGCATGGATCGTGCAATCCCTAACAGAACCAAGATGCTATCCTCCAAAGAAAAGGAAGCCAATCTGGTGGTCCAAATTCTACAACAGAAGAAAGAAACTGTTGCAAAAAAGAGTAAAGTTCCATGATTGGAGGAACCCCATGGTCAGCCTCAGTAAGAAGCTGAGATCTCGCATAAAATCCTCCAAAGCTAGTTACGAAAACAAAATTGCCACTGATTCTAAAGACAACCACAAAGCATTCTATAGCTATGTCAAGGATCTTAATGGCAACACTCAGATCTGCTCTGAGTTACAGCACAATGCGACTAAAAATGCAAAACCAAATGATATCGCCAACATCCTGGCAGATAGGTTCAGTGCTAACTTTACCCCCCTCTCACCCCCTAAAGAGCCCATCTCTATACTGGAAGAATAAAAAGCTCCTGTAATCACGACTGCACAGGTAAAAACCACACTCTCCAAAGCCAAGAACACAGCATCCATGGGTCCTGACAACATCCAAGGCTACATTCTACATGAACTGCAGAATGAACTGGCACCCCACTTAATTACCATGTTCAATCATAGCCTTACCTCAGGCTTTTATTCCTACTGAATGGCACACAGCGATGGTTATCCCACTCCACAAAGAGGGAGCCACCACAGACCCTGGGAACTACCACCCTATTAGCCTGATGAGCCTGGTCTGCAAGGCTATGGAACGAATCATCATGGAACATATTATATATGTTATAAACAATAACATTGGCAATCTTTAAACTCTGGACCCCACCCAGTTCGGGTTTGTAAAAGGCAGATCATGTCTCCTAAACCTGATAGACTTCTTTGAAGCGGTCACCAAAGCCATAGACGAGAGAAAGGTGGTTCACACAGCCTATCTAGATCTCACCAAGGCTTTTGACACCTTCTCTCAATCTGGAATTATAGAAAACTCACTAAACTAGGTATAAATCCCTATGTCATAAGATGGGTTGCCAACTGGCTCACTGACAGAACCCACACTGTGAAAGTAGCAGACACCAAATCAGACTTCAGACCAGTGACAAGTGGAGTACCACAGAGTTCAGTCCTGGGTCCTCTCCTGTTTGTTATCTACTTCTCTGAAGTACAGGCTAACACAGAAGTTCTTTGTCTAATGAAATTTGCAGATGACTGCAAACTAGGAGCCATAATTGAAACTCCTAATGATGTGGACATCGTACAAAAGGGCCTCACTGCGACAGATGCCTGGTGTCAAAGCTATTGTCCCAAGCTCAATGCCAAAAAGTGCATTGCATTGTCATCCCTTTTGGTAAAAACACTGTACCCATGAACTACCACATAGGTGGTAGTCTACTTAACACTGAAACTGTGATAAGAGACCTTGAGACACAGGTGTACAATTGTCTCTATTTTGATAATCACATCACCACAGAAGTCAGAAAATCCTTCCATGTGGCACACCTTATCACAAAAGGTTTCTCATCCAGAAAAAAGGAGGCCGTTGTTCCCCTCTAATCGTCACTCAGACTCATTATAGAATACAGCACCCCTTTTGGTATGTACCTCACAAGACATCTACAACAACTGGAAAGGCCACAGAAATAACTCACAAAGAGGATTACTGGCCTCAAACAGATGCCCTACGTAGACCGTCTCAAAAAACTCCAGCTTTACTCTGTCGCATATTGCCTACACAGAGGTGATCTCTGCCTAACATACAAACAGGGGTGGCTCATGCTATTGGGCTGCAGGACTGCAGCCCCTCCCCAGCTGTAAAACAAAAAAGAAAAGAAAATAATAAAATAAAAACAAAAGTAAAACAAAAAGAAAACAAATGCGAGTCCCAGAACATCGCGCATGTGCGGCATTTCCCGATATCAGAATCCAGACTGTCTCACCAGCAGTCTGGATTAGGAAATTTGCATTCAGCAGCAAATATCCCAGATGTCTATGCAGTTATAACTACATTGACTGGAAGGAGATCAGACTGCTATGTCTGCAGGCTGGGTAGCACCCAGCTTGCTCTCACAAGGAAAAGGATGGATTGTACTGCAGGAAGGAATACAGCTCAGTTAGGGTGTGTATGTGTGTGTGTGTGTGTGTGTGTGTGTGTGTGTGTGTGTGTGTGTGTGTGTGTGTGTGTGTATGAAATGCCCCAGTTGCTATATACTGGTGTCTAGAGAACTCAGGATACATGGAGGTGGGTAGAGAATACCACAGGCTTGAACGCTGTACCTTGGGCCCAGGTGGCAAGAGCCAGAATTCCCTACCCACCACCATTTATAAAACATTTGCAGATTTTTGCCTCATATTTGTTCTGTTCCTCATAAAATCTATGGTTTTTGCATGTTTGTTTCTTTACATATTCAGTGGTGCAGTGGTAGCATTGTTGCCTGACAGCTACTGGTTCTCTGGTTCCATTCTTGGCTGGGGTGCTGTCTGCGTGTTCTCCCTGTGTTTGTATGGGTGTGCTCTGTTGACCTGCCATCTTACAAAGACATATGTCTGGAGTGCTTCTCCCTGGGCCTCTGCTAAAAATTGGCATTTGTTCAAGGTCAGACTTTCCTGGTTAACAAATGTTAAATAAATAAAAATGACAAGCATTTGAATTTCTGACTTCATATTTTTCAGAAAGTACATGGTAACACAAAACCTTTTATTCTAGCAATTTTCTAAGTTTATAAGATGGATATTTGAAATCTGTCCTTATTTTTGGGACTATATTCTCCCATTATTGGCTTTGTCCAGGTTTTTTGTGCTAAGGTTGAGAGCTATGGTAAGAACTGAATTCACTGAATATATTTGGGGGCTGTATCCCCCCATTACTGGCTTTGTCTAGGTGTTTTTTGCTAAGAGGTTGAGAGCTATGGTGAGAACTGAATTCACTGAATATGTCTGGGGGCTGTATTCCCCCATTATTGGCTTTGTTCAGGTGTTTTGTGCTAAGAGGCTGACAGCTATGGTGAGAACTGAATTCACTAAATGGTAACAGTTTAAGTTTCAGTTTTCCTCTCTTTCACAAAACAGCTGGTTTGGCATAGTGGTATGTTGCTCTGACTGTTTTGCACAGAGTCCTGGGTTCAAGACTTGGCAGTGAAATGTATGATGGTAGCACATCATTTTATTATGGCAACTTTCCAACTTTATTCAAGCAATGTTTAAAATGTGGCCCTGGTTTCTGGGCTTATGCCCACCCCCATAAATTGTGGCTTTTTCCACATTTCTTGTGCTGCAAAGTTCAGAGATACAGCTGAGTGTTGATTAGATTTTACAAGGAGCTGAAAGCTGCAGGGGAGCAAAAGTTTAGTGCTGTTTATGGAGAATCTATTTGGATTGTTAATAGCACAACAGGTAAAGTACTTGCTTTTGATGCAGAAGGCTGTGGGTTCTACTCCCACAGTAGGTAGATGCATTGCTGATACTGTACTGTGTTGCAAAGGGGGTGGATGCTGCAGTCATTTTTGGCGAAGATACCTAGTAAGTATGAACCTGTTATCAGTTTGACATCCATTCCTTATTGCAATATTACTAGCTTATTATTTTTTTAGTGTAACAAAGGCAATTTATTTCTCAAGGGCAACAGGCTCTTTATTTGTAGATAAAACAATGAAATATAAAGTTGTTTGCTAGCAACAACCTCTTCATTAGTTACAGATCTCTTTAATGTGGAATTATTTAGATGACTTTTACTTCTTCAGAGATTGTGCATATTTACTGATACTGGTGGACTGTAGAAGTTTGAGTAGACTTTTATGATGGAAATGTTCAGAATTGGGCAGTTTTGTCATTATTGGTACGTGCATTTTGTTTCATTCTTTACTGGAAAAATGTTCAAAACAATAAATTTAAAACACCCTCTAAAACTGTACTGTATTATACAAGGAATATAATTTAATACAATCAGGAAGGTGTATCAAAGAGCATGTGCATGTTTCGTGTGCAAGGGGCCTGTGATTTGAAAACAGCTCAAAGTTAATCCTTTTCTGTCACTGGAAAAATGTATTTTATTTGAATGTGGGTTTCAATGCTGTTTCAATGAATGTGAGTTTCAAGGGCAGAGAAGTTTTAATGCTAAGTCTATTTTCCTTGTGAGACTGTATTGCTTTCTTTAGCAGATATCTATTAGTGTTTGTGCTGCAAAATGCAAAATAAAACTTTCAAATAAAATCCAAATCATCGCAGAAGTAAAGCAGTATGCACATTACAGTGTTTATGGTAAATTGGGTGAAATAACCAAAGGATGGTACATTGGAATGGCTGCAGGGAGGAGGCTCCATTCAACCATTATTTTGTGAGGGGGGGAAGGGCAACAAACTCAAAGACAGCCCCAGGTGAACTACACCTCTCAACTGTCTAGATTTTTTGCAGAATTAATAGATTTTTGCTTCTTATTTTTGGTTTATTCCTCATAAAATTTGTGGTTTTCTGGCAAATCATTTAGGAATTAAGTCACTAAATAATGACAGACACTGAGTTTCAGACGTCATAACCTTCAGAAAAATGCATGCTAAAGCAAGATCTGTTATTCTATCAACTGTCTAAGTTTATACAAGAGCAATATTTAGTACTGTTTGTATGTTCCCTAATATATTTGGCCTTGTCCAGATTTCCTGCATTAAGAGGTTGAGATGTATGTGCAAATAAATAGTTTTATAGAATTAGGAATATCCAATCCTCTCAACTGTCCCCAATTTTGGCTCAAAATGTTGCTCTCCCCTAATAATCCCTCTGCAAAATGGCAATTTTGGAAGAAAACGTAGAGGGTTTACAACTATAAATAACTGTAATGATCAGAGTTATAGATTACTTTTATTTCAGAAATGCATGTAGATTCTCCTATTTTGTCAGCTGCTCAAGTTAACAATACTAATATTAAAAAGGTGTCCCTTCTTTGATAGGTTCCCAGCTGTATTGTGTGGCAATTTTAGATTGTTGCATCACATTGTTGGCCAGTTTTTCATAAAATTGTGTTTTTCTGGCAAACTAGTGGCAAATCATTAAAGTTTGAAGTTAGAAAATAGTGGCAGACATTTGAGTTTCAGATTTCATACCCTTCAAAAAATTCATACTAATACAAGACCTACTACTATTCTATTATCTTTCTAAGTTTATAAGAGCAATATTTAAAAAGTGTCCTTTCTTTGGGCCTTTGTCCCACTTCTGTGTATGGCTTTGTCCAGATTTCTTGCTCTGAGGTTGAGAGGTATGAGTGTCAGAGCCATCACCATCAGCCAGAGACATTTCAAATTGTGACATACTTGTTGCATCCCACTGTAGTGACTCTGGATGTGTCCAAGTAAGGCAAGGAGCAGTTATGCAGTGTAAGTGTGCAGAGTATTCCCCCAGCCAAGGTAGACACAAGTACAACAGTGGATTTTCATCTGTCCCTGATTTTGCAGAATGTTCTGGTTTTCTGTCATATTTTTATACTTTTGATTTATGCTTTTTATTATTCAGAAAATGCATGCTGTTGCAGTGCCTTGTTGCTCTGTGTTTAAGTAGCAATGCTTTAATGACCATCAAGTAAGCTTGTTGGAGATTGTAAGATGCATGTAAGCTTTAAAAAGCATACTGTTAAAGAATTACCAACATTGAAAGCCTTTTTGTTGTTGCCATGCAGAGAATATTTACATAACCAGATAATGTATAAGCCTTAGGTATTGAAATTCTTATGACAGCATTTGTAATAAAGAACAGGATTACAGTATTTTCAGAAGCTTATTACATTTGTTGAAGACTTGCAATCATCTTTGCAGGCTTTACCTGTAAACTAAACAGAATGTCAATTTATCATGTGTGATCCATAACCTGTGCAGTAATCCTTTAAGCAATTTATCTTGAGCTAGTTTCTTGTTTGCTGTTCATTTTTTACTTTGATCATGTCTTCCCCATGAAACAAGTAGATCGTTGTTGTCAGGCAGCAGGTCTTTTTTGGATAAGAACATTTTTTACAAGTGGAGGTATCAGCTACTTTCAGCATATGTCACAACCTTTTTGTTTCCATCTAGATATTAAGTAAGCTGTCATGTAGCCAATGCACTGAAATATTTTTTCTTCTACACTTCATTTTGTCTTGATTGGACTCTTGTAATGATGGTTTGGCACCCAGGGCAGTGTATTTAATTAAAGTTCCAGTTGTTGTGGTTTTGAGCACAACTCCAACCCTTTCTAGTTGGTCACACCCCTTCCCACTGGCCCCACCCATTCAGCTGTCTCGTGCAGCCCCCCTTTAATTTGAAGTCACCAGCTGCCACTGCATACAAAGCTATGTCAAACCCATAGCTGCTGGACATGCTCGAATTAAAGAAATCACAATCCCTCCAAGCCACATGCTCTAGTGACCTAAACCTTGGCACCACAATAAACAGAACATGCTGGAGGGATAAATTCCTGTCCCAGAGACTTCCAATACTCTGGAACAAACTACCTGTCTATATCAAACAAAGCTCCTCATTAGCACTCTTCAAGAAAAATCTTGATGATTGGATGAGAGATAGGAAATTCACCCCAGGGATCACTCCTGTGGCTCTGCTCAACAGGGGCACAGAAAAATAATTTTCTTGGGTGGCAAAAACCAGGGTACCTTTTTGGCTAAGCTTATATAATCCCTAGGGCCAATAGCCTAGTACCTACCTATGAGCCTATGAACCTATAAATTACCTTAAGAAAACCCCTCTCACTAATAGTATCACTAAAAAAGATGCTCACACTCTCACTTCATACAAATCATCACACACACTAGACACTCAACTTATGCTTTTCCTTAGGCTTTACTCTTAGCATAACACAAAACACTCATGCACGCTCTAATGTTTTCACATACCCATGACACATACACAACACTAAATCAATTATCAGCCTCTAACTCTAACCTGCAAACACTGGTACACACATATCTACTCTTAATTACAAAAGGCTTGGTATATATGAAATGGTTCTGAATTACAAAAATCCAATTACCGTCCATGCAAGAATATTCAAAACAGAAAAGTAACTCTCAAGGCTCCATTCTAGGCCCATTTGCACTGGCTTTGTCATTCTTCTAATCCAGACTAACACCCCCACCCATAATCCCCCCCACCTAGACTCTTAACCCAACTATACTACCGCCACTACTAACCACAGTCAGAATTAGCTGGTCATTTTACATACTTTAAAATCTTGTCTGACAGCTTTGTTACTAATATTATAAATGACAAGAAACTATCCTAACTTGCAATATTTACTGTATATACTGTTGATAATCAATATCTTGTTATTGTATTAAAGCCAACAACCTGTAATGTTGTTGACTATTGTTGCAACTTTGTATCTCTATTTGTCATGTACATGACGTGGAGCTTTTCTCCTCGGGCATCCACTGAAAAACTACCTGCATCCAGTTGGAATTTCTTGGTAAACAAATGTAAATAAATTAATAAATAAATAAATAAATACATTTCTTTTCTGTCAGTATACTAACAACCTCTACACTTCTATTCCTCATGCATCCGTCATACAATATGCAGATGATTCCATGCTAATTTATGTAGCTTCTTCTTTTCATGAATGCCGATCATTAACTCAACTATTCTTCCTATTAGTTGAAACATTTCTAACATCCAACTTATTTTGAATCCCAGTAAAACAAAACTGCTTCTCTTCAAACCAACAAGATTCACCTCCTTAGACCCCACCTTTAATATCACATCAAGTAATAAAACTATAATTTCTCCCATAGCTCACACAAAACTTCTCGGTGTTGAGATTGACAATATTATGAGATTTGATATTCATGTTGCCCACACTATTAAGAAAGTACATAAGAAACTGGGTACCCTCTGAAGGAATACACAGTATTTTACCAAACACTCAAAAGCCACTATATCATGCACCCATCTCCTTTCCACCCTACTATATGTCTCCCCTATCCTTACTAATCTCAGAAAGACTGATTTAGCAAAAACAGAATCTTAATACAACAAAATTGCCAGGCTTGCCTCTGAATCCCCATATACAATGCATCACTGCACAGCTTTAAAACAGCTTAAATGGCAAGAATTTCCCCAACTCATGCAGTACAATCAACTTATGCTAGCTCATAAAATTCTGCATAACCCTGAGAAACCCCCTTCACTGCAAACCCTACTTCAACCGTACACTAATAACAGGACTCTCCACTCTAACAATAAATTCCTTCTTGAAGTAACTAAACCCTGCAACACAGCAGGGGAATCACTCTTCACTAATTTCATATCCAAAATATGGAACTCTTTACCAACACACATAACTTCCATCTCATCCTTGATACAGTTTAAAAAGTCACTAAGAACACACTTTAATTCTGATTGGCTCTGTTCCTGTACTGGTCCAGGCTAGCTCCTATCTTCATTTTCACTATCCTCTACTCAGTACATGATGGTTAACAGCTCATTTGTTTTTTGTAAATAGGGCTATATCCTAGGTCTATTACATATCCATACTAGTCATTTTTATATTTTCTTATATATCTGTATGTACATATACTTTCTACCTGTATCTCCTTAAATATGTTTTACTCTTTCTGTAACAGTCACAATTATTTTTGTATATTATATACTGTATTTGTCATAATTATTTTGTTTATTACGTACTACATTGTTCTTATTGTTATTTGTGGAGCTTTTCTCCTCCTGCCTCCACACAAAAAGGATGTGTCCAGTGGACTTTCCTGGTTAACAAATGTGAAATAAAGAAAAAATAAATATATATATATATATATATATATATATATATATATATATATATATATATATATATATATCTATATATATATATATATATAAAAGTGTATATATGCATATGTATTTTATATATCTATATATATATATATATATATATATATATATATATATATATATATATATATATATCTATATACAGATACATAGATGGGTCTACCACGGTTGATTGAAAACACACTTGACTAAAAATGAAATTACTAGGACCACTACACTGAAAGCTCACTTCCCTGAAAACTCATTTCTTTGAAACTCATTTAGTTGAAAGTCATAAATGGCCTTTTCCCCACTGTAGTGTGACCTTGGAGTTAGTATATAAAGTAAGGGGGGTAGGGGGCACAGTCCCCCACATTGGGGGGTGTGCGGGCATAGCCCCCCACATACTATAAACATTTTAAACTATACACAGTGATACTTACAAGTACAATAAATAACTGTTTCCGAAAGAGAATATATAACCAAGATATGTAGGGGGCTGTGCCCCCCCCCACACCCTCTTACATTATACTACTAATTCCAGGGTCACACTACAGTGGGGAAAAGGCCATTTATGACTTTCAACAAAATGAGTTTCAATCAGGTGAGTTTTCAGTGAAGTGAGCTTTCAGTGAAGTGGTCCTATTAATTTCATTTTCAGTCAAGTGAGTTTTCAATAAACCATAGTAGACCCATATATATGTATATATATATATATATATATATATATATATATATATATATATATATATATATATATTTATATATATATATATATATATATATATATATATATATATATATATATGTATATATATATATATATATATATATATATATATATATATATGTGTGTACATATCTATCTATCTATCTATCTATCTATCTATCTATCTATCTATCTATCTATATATATGGGTCCACTTTGTAATTTCGAAAACCCAAAATCTTGAGTTTTGATACATCAAACTCAAAACACTGAGATTTTGGAATCTCGAAACTACAAAGTGGTGCAAAAAAAAAAAAAAACTAACTAAAACAATGTTTTTGCAGGGGAGGCAAGCCCTCCTTCACCCCCCACACCCCCTACAACTTAAATATGCCATCTCTGAGATTGAGCTACAGTGAAGAGAATGCTAATGCTCCCGTTACGATTACCATTCTCCCTACTGTAGCGTGATCTTGGAGATAGCATATTTAAGTTGCAGGTGGTGTGCAGGGCGCAGCCCCCAATGTGGGGGGTGCATGGGGGCTTGCTCCTCAGCAAAAACAGTTTTTAGTATTTTTATTTTTTTTTTTTTTTTTTTTTTTTTTACTTTCTAATTTTGAGATTCCAAAATCTCAAGTTTCTGGGATCGGTATTTTGAAACTTGAGATTTTGGGATTTCAAAATTACAAAGTGGACCTATATATATATATATATATATATATATATATATATATATATATATATATATAGCTATATATATACAAATATACTATATATATATATATATATATATATATATATATATATATATATATATATATATATATATATATATATATATATATATATATATATATATATACGCTTCTCAGCTTCTGTGGATCACTAGTGATATCTGCATTGCTTACTGTACTTATTTCCTTGTTTCACTTGAAAGAAAGTTACTGTTTGTCGTTTTTGCATTGAGTTACTTGTAACACATTGCACTCAAGTTACCTGGCACTTGCTCACTAAAGCAATTATATAAGTCAGCACTAAAAATTAAAAGCACTACACCCTCACTCCCCACTGGCCCTTGTTTTCAATTATTAAGGAATTCCCAATATTATTCTAGCATGTCCAAAGGTCAGTTGTCAATCTCCTCTCCGGTCCAGCTGGTGAATGTGGGAATCTTGAGGCAATGTTATAACTGCCTCATGTACACAGACAACCCTCTCCTCCTCCCACATAACACAAATACTTGCGAGAGATGCAGCTATTTAGCCAAACTGGAGGCTGAGCTCTCTCAACTCAGGACTGGCAAGACCAGACAGGAGGAGAAGGCAACTACACACACCACAAAACCAGCCTCACATAAAGCTACCACACCACTGAATCAAACACATAAACACACAAAGACATACTTGGAGGCTCTGAGTAAAAATTTACCTAAACAGCTGAGGCCTCCAAAGCAGACACCCAAACAACTGCTACCTCAAGACACCCAACAAGCAACACATAAACCACAAAATCAGTGTGCAAAGCAGTCACAGCCCTTAAGGCCAAATACAACACCAAACATACTTGTCATAGGTGACTCCATAGTCAGACACACTGAAGTCCCACTCATCAGGCTGAACAAGGAGAGGGTCACAGTAAGCTGCCTATCGGGCGCTAGAATCCGCCACATAACACAAGTACTCGGTTCATTCCACGGCAAGTACAAATATGACACAGTCATTGTCCATGCTGGTGTGAACGACCTGAGACGTACCTCCCTGGACTACATGAAAAGAGACATAGAGGAGCTCTCTGATTATGTAGCCCAGGCAGGTATGACCCTGACCCTGAGCAGTATCCTTCCTTCACCAAGAATGATGCCACAATATAGAGACAAGATGATCAGCTTTAACAATTGGCTTAATGTCTGGTGTCATTCAAAGGGGATCCAGTGTCTGTCTGCCTGGGATGACATGCTTGACAAGCCACGCTGCTTTGCAAGGGACAGCTTGCACCTGTCACCCTGGGATTCCGGATATTGGCTAAGGCTCTTGCCACCCCATAGTGCCTTTTTTAGGCAAGGCTCAAATTCTAAACCTACCACCCTAGAAAACAAAAATGGGAAGAAACTGAGGGTAATGCTGCTCAATGCCAGAAGTCTAAATCTCAAAATGCATGCACTCAAGGCCCTTCTCAGTATGGAGAACATCGATGTGTGTGCTGTAACTGAAACCTGGTTCAAGGCTCCTGAGAGCACCCCGGCACTATTAGGTTTTACCTCATATCATGCGTTCCGGCCCCAAAACCCGGACCACACCACAAAAGGAGGGGGTGTATCCATATTCATAAAGGATACCCACACCTCCAGGTTGGTGGCAACACATGAAGCTTCGGAAATCATCCAGGTGCAACTAACCATAGGCAAAACTGCTCTACAAATTGTAGCATGCTACAGGCCACCCTCTCAAACTCAGGAACCCCACACAGCCTTCCTGAAGACACTGAAGGGTATAAATGTAGCTCCAAACACCATCATATTGGGTGACTTCAACTACCCTAATATAGACTGGGAACATTACTCAAGCCCTAACTATCTAGCCCAACGGTTCCTGGAGTTCATAAATTCAAATGCCATGGAACAGCTAGTCACTGTTCCCACAAGAGGAGAAAATATACTAGATCTCATTATCACAAACATGGGGACAAAATGCTCCACACCGGAAGTATAACCCTCATTGGTGAGATCTGATCATGAACTAATCTCACTGGAAATCCACATCCCGCTCCCACCCTAAACAAAAAAGACCACAGTGAAGAACTTCTCTAAAGCAAACTCCACACTACTCAAGACTGGTGTGGTATCCTTCAAGGCCTCTGAGCCAGTGGAAACCACAACCCAAGCTGCGGAAGCCTTTACAAATGCCTTCTATGAACACCTCCAGGACTGCATGGATCAGGCAATCCCAAATAAAACCAAGACTCTTTCCACAAAGGGCAAACGTCCAGTCTGGTGGACCCCAGCCATTAACAAACTTTACAATAAGAGGAGAAAGCTATTACATGATAGAACAAAATCCATAAAAGGAAGTCACCCTGATCATTATTAGTAAAAGATACGAGCACTCATAAAATCAACTAAGGCCAATTTTGAGAGAAAAATTGCCATGGATTCAAAGGACAATCATAAGGCCTTTTTCAGCTATGTTAGGAACCTGGGTGGAAACTCCCAGATATGCTCAGAATTAGTCCAAAATGTTACAAAAATCACTGAACCCACAGACATTGCCAACATACTGGCAGACAGGTTCAGTGCAAACTTCACCCCTCCTAAAAGAGAGATAACTATCCCAGCGGAGTGTAGCCTCCCAGACATCTCAAATGCACAGGTGAAAGCTGCTCTCTCTAAAGCTAAAAACACAGCATCAATGGGACCGGATGGTGTCCCCGGCTGTGTGCTACATGAGCTAAATGAGGAATTAAACCTGCACATAAGGCAGCTGTTTAATCTCAGCCTTACCACAGGATATGTGCCCAAGGAGTGGTGTACGGCAGTTGTGGTCCCACTCCATAAAGGCGGTGCGTCTACGGACCCTGGTAATTACCGCCACATAAGCTTAACAAGTCTAGTCTGCAAAGCTATGGAGAGGATCATAATGGAGCTCATAAACAAAGATATAGGGGACTTGCAGACATTGGACCTGACCCAGTTTGGCTTCATCAAGGGCAGATCATGCCTTTTGAACTTGGTTGACTTCTTCGAAACCATCATCAAGGCCATTGATGAGGGAAAGGCAGTCCATACAGCCTACCTTGACCTTGCAAAGGCTTTCGACACAATACCCCACTCGGGTATTGTAGAAAAACTTACCAGCTTAAATGTAAACCCATATGTCACAAGATGGGTTGCAAACTGGCTTAAGGACAGAACCCACAGGGTTAGAGTTGCTGGCGCTATGTCAGACTCCAAGCCGGTCACAAGTGGTGTCCCACAGGGCTCGGTCCTTGGCCCCTATTGTTCGGCATCTACTTCTCAGAAGTACAGGCCAGCATGGGAGGACTTTGGCTAACAAAGTTTGCAGACGACTGCAAACTGGGCCATAGTAGAAAGTGCATCGGACACGGATATCCTTCAGAAGGGACTCACGGAAACAGATAGCTGGTGCCAGAGCCATGGCCTGAAGTTAAACACCAAAAAATGTATAGTCATACCCTTCGGGAAAAACAAGGTAACCCCAAGCTACCATATAGGTGGCAATCCACTAAGCACAGAAGAGGTTATCAGGGACCTGGGGACCCAGGTTGACAGTGGCCTTTCTTTTGACACTCACGTTGCTAAAGTGGTTAGAAAGACCTTCTACATTGCCCACCTGATCATGAAGGGATTCACATCCAGATCTAGTGAAGTTATTGTTCCCCTGTACTCTCCACTTATCAGACCAATGATCGAGTACAATGCCCCATTCGGGATGTATCTCACCCGACATCTGCAGCAATTGGAGAGACCCCAAAAGTTCCTCACCAAAAGGATAAAGGGACTCCAAAATCTGTCATATGCTGCCAGATTGAAGAAACTCCATCTCTATTCAGTCGCATACCATCTGCTCAGAGGTGACATGTGCCTGACATACAAGGCCATGTCCAACCCGGAATTAATGGACATGCTCCACCTCAAAAAATCCAAATCCACCAAAACCACTAGAGCAAGCGACTTAAACCTTAGCACAGATATAAATAGGATGTGCTGGAGGGATAGATTTATCACTCAGAGACTTCCTATGCTGTGGAATAAAATCTCGGTCCATGTGAGGCAGAGCATCTTGCTGGCTCTGCTCAAGAGAAATCTCGACCTGTGGATGGGAGATCGTAGGTTTACCCCGGGAATCATCTCTGTGTCACTGCTGGACAGAGGCACAGCAAACTAATGGGCACAGTATTTTTTCATATAAGGGGTGGCGTAAGCCACAAAACTTTGGGCTAGGCTTATAAATGCCTTAGGGCAGATAGCCTAGTATAAACCTATGAACCTATGAACCTATATATATATATATATATATATATATATATATATATATATATATATATATATATATATGTCAGTGTGTTGAATGGCAATTTGTGTGTTCAGATAAGTAAGTATTGTATGAATGCTGAGAGTCACTTTGTTCCAAAAGAAGAAATTCAAATATTTTTATTGAGGCAAGTGGGATTGGATTTAGAGTGTGTGCATAATTTTGGAAATTATGATTAGGACTAGGTAAGGGGATAGATTTTTTGTGCATGTTTGTCAGTGTTTGTTGGCTGGGGTTAGAGTGAGGCCAAGGTAAGATAATTATTTTGAAAAAACCAAAGACGCCACAGGAACACCAGCAACATAAAACCAAGCGATATTTAATTTATCCACAGTTAAAACAATAATGCAACACAACCACTGCTATCCTCTGTAAAAAATTAGAACAAATTGGTGTGGTATAAAGCGCTTTTCATCTGCCCAATTAAGCAAACCTCTTCAGATACAAACACACCATAAATGCGGTACTTTAAATATGCTGTTTGTGATCACATGGTTAAAAATTCACTACAAATTACCACTTTGTTGCTCCAATAGTTATTTCTTATATGTTAATATCTAAATAAAATGTGAATCATTAAGCAGTACCCACGTTATGCAAACTATATGAACTTTAAAAATCATTATATACTAAAATACCCAAACTAAGTTGTGTGAACACTAAATAATAACTAATCCATAACTGTGATGTTCGGTGATGGTAACAGCTCGCACTAGTATTGTGCGAAAATGTCAGTATCTAAACCCACTAATAAACTAATGCTTTATTATGTGTATTAGCAATTAGACAGCAAACTTATACGTGCATTTAATATATTATATATTCAACATTTTATTCACTATGTTTTATATATTTTATAATTTTATGTATTTGTGTATTATGATGTTACGTTATTAATGATGATAAAATACTGATGATACTGCATCTATACTAACACAAATATGAATACATATGAATAAGTTGATGTAAAATTTATATAAAAATTAATGTAAAAATTATTATAAAAATTAATATGAAGAACAAAAAAAAAACTGCTGTTTATTCTGTTAATGTAGTAGTATGTAACTACTGTATATTTACTTCTACTGAGCCAAAACCACATTTTAATTTTAATGTACTAAATGAGATTCATTTAGTCTTAATAGTCTACCAAAATCTGATCTAAGTTAAATTACATTAAGAAAAGGGGAAGGACAGGAAAAACAGGAGTTTTTACTTTGATATAGTAGTATGTAACTACCTCATATTTACTCCTATTATTGACGCAGCCAGTTTCTTAATTTTAATATACAAGTTAATGAGCATAATTCATTTAAACCTGGTGGTTTACACGCATCTAATCTAAGTTGTCATAATAATTCTACTTTCTCTAACTGTAGAGATTTTGAACCTCCGTTTATCATAGTTTGTACTTTGTTTTCCTGATCTAATATTTGTTCAATGATTTTGAACTTGAATGGGTGATTGGCATACTCCATACAATGTTTTGCCAAGGCATTGTCTTGTTTACATCTACTAATTGCATACTTATGGTCATAAATTCTGTCTCATAATCTCCTATCAGTTTTGCCCACATAGAAGTAAAATTCTCTTGACACAACAGTTAATGATAATACTGACAGTTGATGGAAGCGATACCTCTTTCCTCCTCTATGTACAAATTAAAGAATGCATTCTATAAATTAGCACAAGGTAAAAACAACATAATACAGTATAACCAAGTTGTATAGATAAGTACTTATGCAGTATTTTGTGCCTGTTTCGCTTCATGTATTATGTACAAGAAAATGTTGGTAAAGAGATATGATTAGTAAATACTTAGATAAGAATATACGAACTTGATGTCAGAGTCCTTGTATTATCTTCTAGAAATGTTTTAGCCATAAACAGCATGGCTAACTTATCAGCAGTATCTATCATTTAGCAGTTTATATAAGTTTTAGTTACATACTTTCTGATATGTAGGTCAATTTTTAATTGATTATTCTGTCCATCTCAAAGAATGCTGGCAAACTGTAACTCATCAGTCATGATGTTATCAATTCAGATTACTACTACTTTGTTTTACTGGATGAGCTCTTTCTATCTGGGTAGCAGTGATGAATATCAAAGGATGAATATCAGAGGATTACACAGTAGCAGAGCTATGAAAAATGACTGGGGGGTATTAAGATATTGCCCAAATTGTTCTGCCATGCTTAGGCTAATGAAAACATTCTGGAATTCTGTAGCTGATCGTCTAGAGGGAGAAGCTTAACACACTATATTACCTTTGAATTCCCATTGTGACTGGCCATTTCATTTATGTAGAGTATGAATGTAAGAGGTCCAAGTACTGAACCTTGCCAGACACTTATGCTTACTGCAGATGAGATGTAATGCAATAGAGATGTTACTCCTCAGAACTGGCATTCTTCACTTAAATAATTAAAGAACAAGTGACTCCTGCATTTACAGAGCAGAAAGAAGTTCTGAGTGAGAAATAGTGCTGCAAGTTTTAGAAAAGTCAGTACAGTTGCATAAACAGACTTGATCAAGTTAAGCTCATTATCAATGTATACTCTAAGGTCATGACGTACCATATAATGTTGTGGCATTGATGTAAAATATACTAACAAGTGGAAATAGTAATAGAAGTTGCAGAACCTGCTTGTGTGAAAATTTTTCAAGGATTTCTGAGAAAACACATAGTAATGAGATAAGGCGATAATTTTGAGGGGAAATTGATTGATTACGATTGTGGAAAGAGGCTGCAGATGGAGGTATATCTGGCTGATTTGACATCTGGTTCTGCTCCCCAGTCTGGTATTCCTGAACATTAAATCAAGGAATAAATCAGAAAAAAAAAAGAAGCACCAGGTACATCACACCATTATGTTCATTGTGAATGCTGCAAGAAAAGTGCATTCACTGATCTGGTGGTCCTTCCTTCTCTCTTAAGGAGGTGCACCAGGTCCATGTCACCCACTCATGTTCAGTGTGAAATGCACAAAAAATGTGCTCTTACCAGGCACTCCTACGGTCTCTCTTAGGAAGGAGTACTAGTTCCTATAATAGTATCCTTTGGAAAGTCATCCACCCCTGGTAGCTATTATATTGACATCACAAACTCTTAGAGTTGACCTAGTAGTCAGGGACTTAGGGACACACATAGACAGTAATCTAGCCTTTGACCATCACGTCTACAGTGGTGATGAAATCTTTCTTTGTTGCGCAACTTATAAACAAAGATATGGCATCTAAGTCCAATTAAGTCATTGTTCCACTGTATTGGGCATTTATCAGACCTATTGTTGAGTACAATGCCCCCTTTGGTATGTACCTAACCAGGCATATCCAACAATTGGAACATCCACAGAGGTTCCTCACTAAGAGAATACAGGGCATAAATAAAATGTCCTACGCAGACTGCCTCAAGGTCCTATCCATGTATTCTGTCTCCTACAGGCTTTTGATGAGAGATCTATGCCTGGCATACAGGATGTTGTCAGACCCACTCTGATGGACCTTCTACACATCCACAAAACAAACAGCACCAGTATTACAAATTCTAAAGACTTAAACCTTGCATGTGATATAAATAGAACCTGTTAGATAGATAGGTATGTATCCCACAGACTACCAAGTCTATGGAACAGGCTCCCCATCCATGTGAAGCAGAGTTCCTCCCTAACCCAATTCAAATGCAACTTGGACAATTGGATGGGAAACCAGAAATTCATCCCTCGTTTGGCACATATGTCTCTAATGGTTACAGGTAACCTGTAAATGGTTCATCTCCCAGGCCCATGCTTACACTTATCAAGGGTAACATAATTTGTCATATATACAGGATGCATGGCTAGGTTTAAAAAGGCCCTTTTGGTTGTTAGCCTAGTAAACACCTATGAACTTATGAACCTATATGCCCTACTCTTGTCTTTACTTCAGGAGAGGCCAGTTGTTCTCCCTAACACCTTGTGCCTGTGGTGGCTGCCCCTTTGCCCCACTCTAGCTATACTTCTGCCAGCAAGTGTTTGTTTCCTGCAGCTAAGTATTTTGCCTTCTTTTGACATTATCAGAATTAAGGTTGTTTACAAGATAGCTAAACTTAAGACTACTGTATGGTAATAACAGCAATGTGAGTAAACAGAATATAACAGCAATATTACTATACAACATATAAAGGCAATGAGTACAGTCACTCCATTTAGTAATCCACTAATATCAGCATTTGAAATGGCATGTAAAAATGAGATTTATGAATTGTTAAATACTAAACAATAGAATATATATAGCAACTTGAGTTATGGTGAAAAAGTCGATAACAGCCTCTTACTGAAAATAAGAACATTGTAATTAAAAATGCAGATAAGGGAGGGTGTATATTAGTGTTGAATGCTGATGATTACAATAAGATAACATTCACCATGCTGGCAGATGCATTCAATTATAAAAGTACACAGAATAGAAGTGATAAATATAATTAGTAAGGTGAAGACTGACGTATAACATTTGCATTTGAATGGAGAAATTACATTAGAAACACTTGATTTTTATACCTCTGAACCAAGATACCTATATTTTACAATGTTCCTAAAATATATACATCCATAATTAACCCACCAATGTGACCTGCTGTTTTAGGTAGGGGGTGGGTAACTGAACCCATATCTAAGTAATTAGAACATAAATTAAAAGATACATTAACAACTAGGGCAAGCTATATAAAATATTTGTCAGAATTTTGAAACAGTTACATGCTTGGTCAACTCTTACTATTGTAAATGATTGTTATTTTGTAATCATGGGTCTAGATTCACTTTTACATCAATTCCGAATCACATAGGTATTAAATCATTTAGGAAATAGATTAGTAATGACCTAAGATTAGTACAGTCGAATATCAATGCAATATGTGATTTGTTGCATCTTATATTGACCAATCATATTTTTATTGTTAGTATAAATTTTATAGGCAAGAAAAAGGTACATCTATGGGTATACCAGTAGCTATATGGGAGAATTAACATATATTGTTAGATGTTAACACCTTTTTAAACAAATTTACTTTTTGTAAAAGGTTTGTGAATGTTATATTATATTGAAAGGAACACCATTATCACTAGACAGTTTTAGTAAATACTTACACAGTACTGTAGACATTTTACCTTTTAAGAAAGAAATGCATTGCTGTAGTATAGATTTTTTAGATGTTACAGTTAAGAAGACAGAATCAGAACAATCAGAGACTTAGCAGTATAAGAAAGCAGTGAAGAGAAACACATATCTGCACTGTAGTAGCACATGCTAAAGGGACAAATGTTAAGAGTGAACAGTTTGAATAATCAAGATAGAAACATGAAAAGACAGTTACAAGATATGGTTAATGGCTTTGTTGATAGAGGTTATGATCCCTATAAGTTACAACAACATGTGACTAGTATTAGACAGAATAGAGAAGGCCAAGTGTGATATCTGTAAAGCATTTTACATTGGAAAAATGAACAGAAAATTAAAGGAATGCATACAAGATCACTTATTGAACTTTAGATGGCATAAAGAGACAAATACCAAATATACAGGCATATTGGGGATAGAGATACACAACATATTTTTAAATTCTGGTTTTTGCAAGTACTGGATGAACCACTTGGGGAAGGTATTATTACACTTACAAAGAATGCAGAATATAGATGGATTAACATATTTAGAGCATATAGACATCCTGGTCTAAATGGTACTGTTAGTATTAAACCCATATTGAAAGAATTGCATAATCATGTTAAATAGGATCATAGGATCATAAGAGGTTACTAGGCTATTATCCCTGAGGCCCTTATACGCCTAGCCAAGAGTTTAGCCCATGTTTAGACAAGTCAGTACCTGATGCCCCTGTCCAGCATGGACATGGGTAGTATCAGGGGTAGATTTTCTATTTCCCATCCAGTTATCCAGGTTGCGCTTGAAAAAGGGTAAAGATGTACTCTGCTTGATATGGAGAGGGAGTCTATTCCATAGATGGGGGAGTTTCTGGGACAAAAATCTGTCCTGCCAAAAAGTCCTGTTGATGTCACAGACCAGGTTGAGGTCAGACGTGTGACTCGAGTGGAGCTTGACTTGTGGATATGCAGCAGTCCCATCAAGGTGGGATCTGTGATTACCTTGTATGCCAGACAGAGGTCACCTCTGAGGAGTCTGTATGAAACTGAGTAGAGAGATAGGGCTTTTATCTGTGTATAGTAGATGTTTGAGGCCCTGGATTCCCCTGGTGATGAACTTCTGCGGTCTTTCCAGCTGCTCCATATGCTTTGTGAGATAAATGCTGAAAGGGGCATTGTACTCAATAATAGGCCTTTTAACAGAAGAATACAGGGATGCTATGACCTCCTTGTCCCTGGATGAGATATGCTTACTTATGAGGTGGGTCATGTAGAAGATTTCTGTACAATAGAAGCAACATGGTGGTCAAAAGTCAGGTTGCTATCAACCAGGGTGCTCAAATCCTTCATGACTGATTGCATGCTGAGGACATTGTTATTAATGTGATAATTTGTGGGGACGTCACTCTCCCCAAAGGGGATGATGATGCATTTTTTTGGTATTCAGCTTGAGGGCATGTTTCTGGCACCAGTCATTTTTCTGAGAGAGAACCTTTTGGAGGATGTCCACATCACTAGGGGAACTGATGACAGCACCCAGCTTGCAGTCATCTGCAAACCTGGTGAGACATAACTCAATGGTTTTGGCCCTGTACCTCAGGAAAGTATATCCCAAATAACAGAGGCCCCAAGACTGAACCCTGGGGTATGCTGCTTGTTACGGGTTTACTGCTTGAGGTGGCTACTCTGTTTTGACTAGGTGGGTTCTATCAGTGAGACAGTTTGCTAGACCACATAGTTTTAAGAAGTATCATTGATTAATTAGTCAATTATGATCATGCGATTTTAATAGTATATATAGGATGTACAAATATATTGTGACTTTTTATTGCCTGATATGACATTGTATGTGAAACGTTAAAAGCTTGCATTATTAAATTCCTAATTTTTAGTTTCACAACATTTGTTCCAGATTTCTTTTGTTTTTTTTGTTGTATAATTATTAAGAAATCTAGCAGGAAATTATCTAGTGCAGATAATCCTGGTTTTAGTATGCTGCGTAGTTTGAGAATGTTATTGGTTCAAATAGTTTGTTAAATGCAGACATATTTGGAAATCAGACTAAGAGAGCTGCCAGCATCAGTATATAGGCTACAAATATTTTTTTATAAAAGAGTCATGAAAGTGCTTAAAATATTCATTGGTAATTAAAGTAATATCAAATTACTGGAAAAATTGATCTGGCCTGTGGTTAGGGTGAAACTGTTCTGAACAGTTTTGAAGAATGTTTGAGTTTTATATCTAGATCTATATAACTATATCTATAATTATATGTACATTTTTGTTGCCATGTTTGCCATTATGAACTGCCCACTTTCTTTACTGCTTACCGTTACCAAACTGCATAGGTCAGAGAGACAGGACACACAGGAGTTTCTGTCTGTGATATTTGCTGAAGAATTTTATGCTTTATCCAAAATGGAGTGATCTTGGAGTGAGAAGTTGTTGTTATCTCAATTAATATGCAATGAACTACCAAGAAACATGTTTCTTTTTTCACTCCCTCCCACCCAATACAGTGCTGGCACTTTGTTTTTGTTCTTGTGTTACCAGCACCCCATCTGCATGGGTACACTTATAGTTCCTTAAAAATAAAACTTTTGTATTCAGTCAGATTTAACAAACATTTACATTTCAGACTTCATATCTTTCAAAAAAGACATGCTAATGGAAAATATGTTATATTCTATCATCTTTCTAAGTTTATAAGAACAATATTTAAAATATGTCTCTGTTTTTTGGGTCTTTGTCTCCTCATTATTTTTGGCTTTGTCCAGAATTCTTGCACTAAGAATTCAAGATTTATGGAAGTAGCACCAACAGTTGCCTTTGCCTCTGCACCATTAGTCTGTTGAAATATAGTTTTGCCAATTATTCATGTACACTTCTGTACCTTTTGTTATTAAATACCTTTTAATATAATAATGCACATGCATCACAAAAGAAGAAACTAAATGCAACATCGCACAAAAGTAAAGGACTCCCTAACTAGATGTATACACTTTATGAACAGAATGCCCACATTTTAATAAACCATTGTATTAAAATCTACCAAATATCCTACATAAAGGGATACTATCCCTTATCATTCAGGATTACATCCAAAATTCTACTAAAAGTTAAAGAATGACAGCTATTTCTTTTCTAAGTTACATAAAAAGTTTGTATTTCACTTTAAATAACATTTTTGCATTCCATTTTGCTTTTTAGTATGCCTCAGAAGTTTTTTCTTTTCATATGATTCTATTTGTTTGATCAAGTATGTCCACATAATGGAGTACCTGTAAAAAATATTAATAAATAACTAAAGATTATTAGCAGTTTATAATAAAATGACACAATAAATTAAAATAAGAAATGTTTCAAATACAGGAATAACCTATAAACTTCAGATTTTATTATTTTTATCAGAAGGTTTCTAAGATAAACATTACTTTAACAAGTTAAATGTATTCAAGTACTGATCTATAATGCAATGCAAAACTGCAAATGACCTTATGTGTCATAATCTAAAATTATATGAAGACTTATAACCTTAAAAAAATTATGGAAAAATATTCACTTTAAACCAAGTATATAAATAAGAAAAGTATAATGCATTCACATGTTTACTCCTGCTTCTTCCAGCACTTATGGGTTTTGTCACACATATGACTACTCAGCTGTCAATGCTCATTTTATTATTATAATAGCTTCAGAGTGTAAAATGCTTTTATATTTTTAAAAAATGGTTCTGCTACTTAAGTCACCTAAGTTGAATAATATGAAACAAAAAGAAGCACAGGTAATCATGAGAGATAGGTCTTATTTATTTGACTGCATTTTTGAAAATTAAAATATTAATGTTGTAAAAATTCCTCATCTAGATTTTCAAGAAAGTAGCCTGTCAAGCACATAAGCTATGGAGTTTTATTTATTTATCCCTTGTTGACTGGATTAATCCCACTAGGCTAGTAGTCACTTTTGAGTGGAGAGTTCTGGAGCTATTTAAACAGCTAGAGAAAAGTTGTCCATAGCATCAGTGAACTTATCCTAGTTACACAAATCAAATGAACAAAAATCCAACTAATAACCACACCAAAAAAGTGGTGTTTTAATATGAATCCACTTATCATTAAGTGCATACACATTTATTTTCATACTGTTTTATGTATTTGTTTTTAGTTTAAGCACTTGGTTCTATATGCACAATTTTAACTGTTTTATTGTTTTATTAAACTGATTCATTTATTGGATGTCACATGATTAGCTTGAAATGTATTTCAATGGCTTGTGTTTTAATAATGGCTGTTCTGAAGAAGTCCCACTTGGGGACAAAAATGCTTAAATGTCTGTAATAAACATGTGGAGTCTGATCTGGACTTTTGCTCTTTTTTCCACTTTTTTGGTCAGTGTGAACTTCCCCTACTTGTATCAGTGAGGGAAGAGACTGGGCATTACACATCCTGACTTCCTGTTTCCTGTCCAGGTTTGCAGAAAGCCAGGAGGAACAGGGAGAAACATAACTGCTGACAGCCAAGGCAATTTGGAAGTTAAATGTGTTGAAAATGAAGAAAAAATGGTAGATTTACTACCAGAAATGTTTTCAGGTGATATGAAAGCAGAGAAAATGTCTGTAGATGCTGAGGAGATTGGGAAAGAGATGGAACTAAATGCAGTGGTGGAGATGGATTCAAAAGAAAATTTCCAGTAAAACCTGAAACAGAAGAAATGGCATAAAAATGTCTTATTTCAACCATCCAGCTGGGAGGGTTGCAGGATTAGTATCTGGAGGAGCTAGATAATCAGAGTGAGCCAGAAAGTGGAACTGCTATATCATAGAGTGACATTATGGATAAAAAATAGAAATGGAAGAAAAAGAGAAGGAAAAAGAGTCAGAGAAGGTTCCAGAAAAAAAGTTCTATGCTCAAACAGTGGAAGAAGGATCTAAGGAGAAGACAGAGATGAAGGAAGTAAAGAAAAATATGTTGTTTAGGTGACCAGTAAAAAAGAAAAAGGCCTGGACAGATATGAGGTATAGGAGAATGTTATTATACCTCTGGGAGTAAAAGTTGAAGAGGTAACAGCTTTCATTTTAATTAACAAAGAATTTTTTTTGTGGATATGGAAAACTTTTTGGAAGCTTATGGAAAAAAGAAACAGACTTTTCATGGTCAGAATATGTTGTGCGAGCCTTTTTCGGGCAAAAAAAATCTTGATTCAGTTTAGAACTGAAGGGGGAGCAAAAGAACTAAGAATATTTGTTGATAATATTTAAAGTAGTGGAGGACACTACTAAAATGTATGATGAAACAGAGTTATGGAATGGGGGTTGGAAATGTGGAATAATTTTAAAAATGGAAAATGACAATATGATGCATATACCTAGTATTATTGAAGTGTATGGTAATAGAGGTTTTGTGAGGTACAGTGGGCAACCAAAGACTTGTTATTTTTGTGGAAAAAGTGATCATTTAATTAATGAATGTGACAAAAAAGATGTTATTTATTTGGTCAGACCGGTCATAATGCAAAGAAATGTGAAGTGAAATGCAAGAAATCTGGCAATACAGGATATTCAGTTAGAATGTGAAGTAAAAATACAAGAAAATGAAAAAGAAAATGAAAATTAAATTATACAAGAAAAATGGTTAGAAAAGAATGCTATATAAGAACACACAGCAAGAAAAAAAAACATAGAAATGTTATTTAAATTTAAAATGAAAGAAAAAGAGAAAGAAAAAGAAAGAAAGACAGATGAAACAAGTGAAAAAGAGTCAGAGTGGCATATAGTAAAAGCCAAGAAAAATTTAATAGGAAAGAGAGTTAGGGAAAGAAAATGTATAATGTTAAGAGAGAATAAGAAAGGTAAAGGATAAGAAGACTATTTTAATAACTGTTCTTTAAAGCTGAAAATATTAGATTTCAACATGAACAGTATGAAGAATATTAAGAAAAGAGTTAGTAGTTTACAACGGTGCGCTGCTGTAGATGATCAAGTAATAGTGTTAGAAGATGTTAGAATGCTAACAGAAGAAGAACGAAGAAGAAACATAAAAAACTTTGGAGTGGTACTGTTATTTGGAATATAGGCAAAAAGCATGTTCAGATACATATATACTATGCCAAAAAAATATATAAAATATTAGATGTTACAAAAGTAGAACTGGGTCAAATAACTGTACAATATATATGATCGAAAATATGTGTATAGACTAATAGTTTTATATGCATATGTGACAAAAAAGAAAGAGAAACAACATTTAAAAGTATACCTAATTATATCTGTGTGAACATGGATATATATCTGCAGCTCTTGTATTGTTTGCAATTACATGCATAAAGGTGCAGACTTTGTTTTCAACACTGCAATTTTACAGTTCATCACTACAGATATTTTGATTGCCATAGCTTGAATGTTGTTTACGCAAGGATATGTGGCAAATGTAGCAGTTTCCACATAGGTAAAACTTCTCAGAAATTTTCCAACAGAATAAAAGAACATTGTGCAGCTATCCACAACAAGGACTTGAAAAATGTATTAAGTAAAGACAGTTTGTATTGCACAGGGTTCAGAAAATTTTAATTCATAGTGTTAGAACAAGTTGATATTTTATATGGGGATAGGTATACTCTGTTAGAAGTACATGAACTGAAGTGGCAGTTAATTCTAAATGCTGACTGTTTCCCAGGGCTTAATGAAACATTTAATATTAAATGTGCACTGCATTGGTATAGGTGACCCAGGAGCTACTTTCCTGCCATTGATCTCTATTTTACTAACTTGTGTAGGGTCTGTGTGAATTTTGTCTTTACATGTTTGATTGACTTTGTACTTGCATTACCCCTGATTACATTCACACATAGGTTCATAGGTTCATAGGTAGGTACTAGGCTATTGGCCCTTGGGCCTATACAAGCCTAGCCAAAAAGGTACCCTGGCTTTCGCCACCCAAAAAAATTATTTTCCTGTGCCCTTGTCAAGCAGAACCACAGAAGTGATCCCCGGGGTAATTTCTATTACCCATCCAATCATCAAGATTTTTCTTGAAGAGTGCTAATGAGGAGCCCTGTTTGACATAGATAGGTAGTCTGTTCCAGAGTATGGGAAGTCTCTGGGATAGGAATCTATCCCTCCAGCATGTTCTGTTTATTGTGGTGACAAGGTTTAGGTCCCTAGAGCATGTAGCTCAGAGGGATTGGAATTTCTTTAAGTGGAGCATGTCCAACAGCTCTGGGTTTGACATATCTTTGTATGTTAGGCAGAGATTGCCTCTGAGTAGGCAATATGTGATGGAGTAAAGCTGGAGTTTTTTGAGACGGTCTGCGTAAGGCATCTGTTTGAGGCCAGTAATCCTCTTTGTGAGGTATTTTTGCAGCCTTTCCAGTTGTTGTAGGTGTCTTGTGAGGTACATACCAAAAGGGGCATTGTACTCTATAATGGGTCTAATGAGTGATGAGTAGAGGGGAACAATGACCTCTTTTTTTCTGGATGAGAAACCTTTTGTGATGAGGTGTGCCATGTAGAAGGATTTCCTGACCACTGTGGTGATGTGATTATCAAATGAGAGACTACTGTCCACCTGTGTCCCAAGGTCTCTTATCACAGTTTCAGTGTTAAGTAGACTACCGCCTATGTGGTAGTTCATGGGTACAGAGTTTTTACCAAAGGGGATGACAATGCACTTTTTGGCATTGAGCTTGAGACCATGTCTTTGACACCAGGCATCTGTCTCAGTGAGGCCCTTTTGTAGGATGTCCACATCATTAAGAGTTTTGATTATGGCTCCTTGCTTGCAGTCATCTGCGAATTTAGTTAGCCAAAGACCTTCTGTGTTAGCCTGTACTTCAGAGAAGTAGATACCAAACAGAAGAGGACCCAGGACTGAACCCTGTGGTACTCCACTTGTCACTGGTCTGAAGTCGGATTTGGAGTCTGCTACTTTCACAGTGTGGGTTCTTTCAGTAAGTCAGTTGGCAACCCATCATGTGACATAGGGATTTATACCTAGTTTAGTGAGTTTATCTATAATTCCAGAGTGGGGGATGGTGTTGAACACCTTGGCGAGATCTAGATAGGGTGTGTGAACCACCTTACCCTCATTTATGGCTTTGGCGACTACTTCAAAGAAGTCTTTCAGGTTTAGTAGACATGATCTGCCTTTTACAAACCCAAACTGTGTGGGGTCCAGAGTTTGGAGATCTCCATTGTCTTTGATTATGAGTTCCATGATGATACGTTCCATGGCCTTGCAGACGAGGCTCGTTAGGCTAATGGGGCGGTAGTTCCCGGGGTCTGTTGTGACCCCCCCCTTTGTGGAGTGGGATAACTGTCACAGTGTGCCATTCAATGGGCACAAAGCCTGAGGTGAGGCTATGATTGAACATGGCACTTAGGTGGAGTGCCAGTTCATTCTGTAGTTCATGTAGAAGGCAGCCTGGGATGTTGTCAGGTCCCATGGATGCTGTGTTCTTGGCTTTGGAGAGTGAGGTTTTACCTGTGCAGCCGTGATTACAGGAACCTTGCATTCTTCCGGTATAAAGATGGGCCCTTTAGGGGGTGAGAGGGGAGTAAAGTTAGCACTGAACCTAGTTGCCAGGATGTTGGCAATATCAGTTGGTTCTGCATATTTAGTGTCATTGTGCTGTAACTCAGAGCAGATCTGAGTGTTGCCATTGAGATTTTTGACATAGCTATAGAATGCTTTGTTGTTGTCTTTAGAATCAGTGGCAATTTTATTTAGATAACTAGCTTTGGAAGATTTTAAGAGGGATCTCAGCTTCTTACTGAGGCTGACCAGGGAATTCCTCCAGTCGTGGGATTTTACTCTTTTTTGCAACAGTTTCTTTCTTCTGTTGTAGAGTTTGTTTATGGCAGAAGACCACCAGATTGATTTCCTTTTTTGGAGGATAGCATCTTGATTCTGTTAGGAATAGCACAATCCATGCACTCATGTAAGTGCTGATAAAGTGCATTTGTGTAGGATTCAGCAGTCATACCTCTATTGTCCATCTGCATGGGTGTCGTGAAGTTTGCCACTTCTTTCTTAAAAAGCGTGAAGTTGGCTTTGGAGAATTTTTTTTACGGTTGTTTTCCTAATGGGAGGTGGGATCGGGATGTGGATGTCTAGGGTGATTAGCTTGTGGTTGGATCTGACCAATGAGGAGCTGACCTCTGGTGTGGAACACCGTTCACCCATGTTGGTGATGACCAGGTCTGGGATATTGCTGTCTTGGTAGGGGTGTGGATAAGTTGATTCAAGGCATTGGAATTGATGATTTCCAGAAAACGTTGAGCAAAAGAGTTGGTACATGAGTAGTTTTCCCAGTTAATGGTAGGGTAGTTGAAATCACCCATTATTAGTGTGTTGGGTTGTACCTTAATATTTTCCAGTGTATCAAGAAAAGAGGAGTGGAAATCCTGGGGCATGGTGAGGGGTCTGTAGCAAGCTACAATATGGATTGCAGTTTTGCCCAGAGTTAGTTGAACTTGGATAATCTCGGATGCATTATGCTGAGCAACTAGCTTGGAGATGTGGATATCCTTAATGAATATGGACACGCCTCCACCTTTAGTGTTTTGATCTTGGTTTGGTGGATGAAGGGTGTGGTATGAATTATAGCCTGGTAATGCAGGGGTGCTCTCTGGAGCTTTGAACCAGGTCTCTGTCACTGCACAGATGTCAATGTTCTGCATTTTAAGGAGTGCCTTGAGTGAGTGCATTTTGAGGTTTAAACTTCTAGCATTGAGTAGCATTACCCTCAGATATTGCTTGGTTGTACTTGTTACGGTGGTGAATTTGTCATTTGAACCTTGCCTAAAAAAGGCACTATAGGGGGTGGCAAGAGCCTTTGCCAGTATCCAGAATCCCAAGGGTGACAGGTGCAGGCCATCTCTGGCAAAGCAACGTGGTCTGTGGAACATGTCATCCCAAGCAGACAGATACTGGATTCCCTTAGAATGACACCAGAAGCTTAGCCAATTGTTAAAGTCAATCATTTTGTCCTTGTACTGTGGTGTCATTCTGGGTGATGTCAGGATGCTACTCAGGGCTAGGGTCATACCGGCCTGGGCTACAAGATCGGAGAGCTCCTCCATGTCTCTTTTTATGTAGTCCAGGGAGGTACGTCTTAGGTCATTCACACCAACATGGATAATGACAGAGTCATATTTGTACTTGTTGTGGAGTGACCTGAGTGTGTGCATTATGTGGTGGATCCTGGCACCTGACAGGCAGCTGCAATTTGTATTTTCTTGTGTAAGAAGAATACATACATTTCTTATTGATGGTTTGTATTATACCAAAAAACAGTATTTATTAACCTTACCAGTGCATATCTTTCATTACAAATTTTTTTTTTCTATAGACATTCCTGCTAAAAATAAAGAACAAAAGCACCCAAAACTAATTCTGCTTTGTCTGTCTTGCTGGTAAAAGAAGTTTTATTTGCATTTAGTTTTTTTTTATTTTGTTTTTTTTCTTCTTCTTTTTTTTGCAATTGGTTCTTCAGTTTACTATGGATATAATATTGACAGGTGACTTTAATTGTAAATTATGAAAATGGAAAATTAAAAATATGGAAAAATAAACATTGAACTTACAAAATAAATTAAATTAAGACAGGGATTATTATCAGAAGGCCTAAAATTTACACAAAAAGGAATTGAATATAATGCATTCTATAATCATGGTGATTTGGATAAGAATTCATGAAAATGAGGAATATATTAATATAGGAAAAGGCATAAAAAGAATAAACGAAAAAGAGTTAGATTTGGGAGGAAGAAAAAATGCAGAATTATGGCAATGGCATATCAGTATGAGATTTTTATGAAAATTAGAAAATATGGTGGATTCAGTCCAAAAAGAAATACAAAATTATTTTAGACTGTATAGAAAAGAAATGGAAAAAAGAAAAATGGAATACAAAATATTAAGTCAAAAATATCGAAAGACTTGATAGAGAAGAAAAAGAATTATATAGAAGAAATTATGATGGGGTAATGAATTCTTATATAACCAAAAATATTGTTTACAAGGGAAATAAGTAGCACCATACTGATGTAAGATATCAAAAGAAGGAAAGATAATAAGAAAATTAAAAAATAAAGAAGGGAAACAAGTTAAAAAACAAGGAGAAATATATGAAATAATTAAAGAATCTGTATTAAATATATATAGTAAAAAGAAGTTAACATAGAACAATTTCATAATGGTGAAAATTAAGTAAGGGTGATAATGAATATTTAGAGAGGAAAATTAATATAAATGAGTTGAATGAAATTTTGAAATATAGTGAAATTAATTCAGCTTCAAGTTTGGATGGAAATGAATATAATATGTATAAGCAAATGTATGACTGGAAAATTGTGTTTATAGAAGTAATGAGTGGCTAGAAAGAGCAATTAAGTATAAAGAAATGTGCACAAGTGTGATAAAATATATGTTAGAGGAAGGAAATAAAGCTGAAATAAAAAAAATGGCAACCATATACACTGAATAACATAGATTATAAAATGTTATGAGAATAGTAACTAAAAGACTACAATGTAAAATAAAAATATTATATGATCAGAGTTTGGGAGAAAAGGAAAGAGGAATCAAGACCTATTATGGGTAATAAGGGAAGTAATTGATGATATTATTAATAAAGTGGAAACAAAAGTCATGACTGATGAAGTCAGTAAGGCATATGGTAATTTTTCAGTATAAAGTATTATGGAGGATTTTACAAGCATACAACATAAGTGAAAAAATATCAAAATTAATTAAATCAATATATGAAAAACATTATGTGAAATTAAACGTAAATGGTAGGAATGGAGAAGATTTGAAAATAGAATGTGGTATAAAACAAGGATGTCCTGCAAACAGTATGATGTTTTCTATAATCATGAACACAGTAATAATAGAAATTAATAAAATATCAAGTAAGGGAGGATACAGAATGATCGAGGAGATGCATTTACCAATGATGTGTACTTACACTGATGGTATTGTAGTAATAGCAAAAAATAAAGTCTAGATGGAAAAAAATAATGAAAAATTGAGTACACATTTCAAGAAAATTGGTTTAAGCATAAATAAAGAGAAAAGTAAAGGATTTGGGTGTAAAGGTATTACAGGAGGTGTGAAATATAATGGAAAGAGTATAGATATTTTAGGAATAGAATTTGAAGGAAAGAATACAGGCATGAACAAAGAGATAATGTTATTAAAGGAATCAAAGATATGATCACATTCTGGAAGACATAAAGGTTTCCATACAAAATGAAAGCACATTTAATGAACATCATAATAATAGGTAAAAATAGCTTATATTGGAAATGTTTATATGATGCCAATGAAATATGAAAAAGAAATTATGCAGATTTTTTTCATTTATTTTGAGGTTAAGATATAATTTTGTATATAAAATATGAATGGGGAGGTTTGAAGCTGATAAATCTGATTGTGCATGCAACCTCCTTAAGTATGTATAAAGTACAAAAAGGAATAATGAAAAGTAATTACGATTTGACAGAAACAATAATGTATTATAAATATACAGAAATCTGGGAAAGAATGAAAATGGCAAAAAAAAGTGAAAGTGTTACTAATGAAAAAATGATAGAATTTTACAGCAAATTGTATTGTGGAAATTAAAAAAAAAGAATGGGATAGAAAAGAACGGTATGTTAACATTATTATATCCATTAATTTGATGGATCCATGGAAAGATTCAGATAAGAAGAAAACAATAATGATGAGAGACAGAAATAATAAAAGAATTTAGGAATGCAATGATTTGTTGTGGAGGTTGCCCATAGGAAAATTACCAGTGGGAACAAATATACCATATAAGAGAAAACATGATGAGAAATATGTAATAACTGTAAAGAACTGGAAACTTCAGAACATGTTTTTTTAATGTGAGAGAATTCAAAAACTGTGGAAAGAAGTATGTAAACATGATTTGATTAAAAGTTATTTACATTTTAAAATGTTAGACATGGACATGACAGATTATGGGTTTTATGGAACAAGATCCCAGAACGAAGCTAAGAAAATGGACAGAATAATATTCTATGTAACATGGATTGTATGGCATGAGCGACTTAATGAAATCAGATACAATGGAAAATGGACATTTTCACAAATACTGGAAAAATATGTTTTTGGTTGTGGGTAAATGACTGTGGGGGGTATACTTAAAATGGAAATATCAGTACATTGAATGATGCTAAAATATGTAAATATTGTAAATATATAAATATGCAAATATGTAAATATGTAAAATATGAATTGTATATATGTATACAAATAAAATAAAAAAATCTGCATATAACATTGTTGGTGGTGCATCCTACTTCCTGTTTCCATTCTAGGCACATAGGTGGCTCGGAGAAACAGGAGGAAGTATGAAAAGTGTTAGTGAAGAATAAGGAATAAGGAAATAGAGAGGTTGTCAATACCGGAGGAGAAAGGAGATACAAATAAGTTTGGTGGAGTGGTTCCAGAGTCAGAAGACATATTTCAGGAGAAGCTGTTCTGGGGAGAAGAAAAGTGTTAGCATGGATGTATTTTTACAACCCTTCAATCCAGAGGGTTGCAGAATGTTTATTTAAAAGAAATGATTAATCAAAGTGAGCCAGAGAGATAGTGGTGTTTTGGGGAGAGATCATGGAAAAAAATGCAAGAAGAGACTGAAGAGGTTGTAGAGTACAAGACAAGAAGGAAATCATATGCACAGACAGTGAAAGATGGGAAAAGAAGAAGTGAAGAGGTAAAGGAAATGAAGAAGAAATATGAGTGAGCAGTGAGAAAGAACTAGAGAGATATGAGGTATGGGACACTATAATTGTGCCATTAGGTGTCTGATCCAAAGAGGTAAGAGCTTTTATTCTTATCAACAAAGCCATGTAGTATGAAATATTTTTTGAAACACGAAAATATATGGAAAACATCTTATGAAAATATGAGAAAAAGAAGAACTATAATCTTTGGACTGAATATGTAGTACAAGATTTTCATAGAGAGACAAAAAAGAGTTATAATACAATTTACAGTGTAAGTTGAAAAAGATGAATTGAAATTACATTTAAAGACAATATGTAAATATGTGATGGACACAAAAAATATATGATGAAAGAGGTTTATTGACTGGGGGTTGGGAATGTGGGATCATTTTGAAAATGTTAAGTGATAATGTTGCACATATCCCCCGTATAATTAACGTGAATGGTAACACAGACTTTGTTTAGTACAGAGAGTAACCAATGGCATGCTTTTTCTGTGGGAAAAATAATCACTTGATAAGTGAATGTGATAAATGAAAATGCTTTATTTGTGGTAAAGCAGGACATGAACAGTAAAAATGTGGAAAAGCTGGAAATACATGGGTGGATTGTGAAGAAAAGGTAGAAATTGTAGGAAAAGAAGATACACTGGATATGGTATATGATAAAAATATAGAAAAGGAACAAGAAAAACAAAAAAATAAAGATATAATAAGGAAGGCAAAACAAAGGGAAAGAGAATGGGGAAGAAGAGGTGTTCAGTATGAATGAATAGAAATATGTAATTTTGCAAGTAGTGAGAGGAAACAAAAATTCCATAGGTAAAAGGGTAAGTCAGAGGAATAAATTAAAAGTATAACTGTGAAAGAGAATTAAAAAGGTAACTGATGAGATAGGAACAACATTGATTCCATTTAAAAGCTGAAGATTTTAGCTTTAAATGTGAATAGTATGAATAATATCAAAAGAATATGCATTTTAGAATGGTGTGTTTAATGGATATGCGTATAATTATATTAGAAGATACAAGAATCTTGACAGAAGAAGAAAGTTTACAAACTGAAGTTTTATGGGGTTGAAGAATTATCTGGATTATGGGAAAAGATTCACATTCAGTAATATGTATATTATGTAAAGAAAACATTAAAATCTTAGATTTTACAATAGTTGAATTAGGAAGAATAGCAGTAATAGACTTAAGATGGAAAAAAGGTTTACAGAATCATTGCATTATACACATATGTTACAAAAAAGGAAGAGATAATATTTAAAACAATTGTAAATTATGCAGGTTTTAATATAGATACAATATTAGTGGGAGATTTTAATTGCAAATAAAGAATAAAATAGACAAATAGCAGTGATGTTGAAATGATACATGAGGTAATGAAAAGTAGAAAGTTATACATACATATATATATTTATATATATACACATATATATATTATATATATATATATATATATATATATATATATATATATATATATATATATATATATATATATATATATATATATATATATATATATATGGGTTCCATACACTAGATCAAATTTTCACTAATTCGAAATAGTGCATGGAATGCTCACTGCAGTGAAACTGCACTTAATCGAAAGTGCACTTACGTGAAGTTCAGTACAACAAATGGATGTTGGACTGAAATTCCATGCAGTACTCATGGACCTTAGGGTTAGGGCATGGGTCATATTAAGGGAATAACCCTACGGGCTATCCCCTTACCATGACCCATGCCCTAACCCTAAGGTCCATGATGACTGCAGCGCAGTGAAAGACATAGCAATGTACTCCACTATGGTGCGATAGTCACGGAACTTAGGGTTAGGGCAAGGGTTAGGGTAAGGGGATAGCTTTACTAACTATCCCCTTACCCTAACCCATGCCCTAACTCTAAGGTCCGTGACTATCACACCATAGTAAAGGACATAGATTGTTTTTATGTCCTCCACAGTGCTGCAGTGTTTTTGGTGAAGTGCACTTACGCATAAGTTCACTTTCATTAAAGGGAACTTTTGCAGAAGTGAGGCTTCCTATTACAAGTTCGAAGTAGTGAATTTTTGTTCTTGTAATAGGAATCTATATATATATATATATATATATGTTTGTGTGTGTGTGTGTGTATGTGTGTGTGTGTGTGTGTGTGTGTGTAGGGATAATTAACATTGAACTTATAAAATAGTTGAAATTAAAAATGAAATGTACTATTTCTTAGTATCAGACAGCTTAAAATATCGCAAAAAGGGATAAAAGGGCAGGATTTGCAGATGATATAGCTCTATGGATAGAGGTATATGAGAAAGAAGGATATATAAATATAGGCAAAGGTGATACAAGGCTTAATGAAAAAGATATAACGATGATAGAAAAGAGATAAATAAATTATGCAAAGATCATACAAGTATGAGAATATTTTTATGGAAATTGGACAAGTTGATAGATGAGTTTTAAAGAAAAATAGAAAACAATGCCTTTTGGAGTGTCAAAATGAAAAAAGGAAGAATGGGGAAATTAAGATATAACAATTGACTCAAGAAGGGTTTAAGGCAATAATAAAATATAAGAGAATATATTTTGACAAAGAAAATGAAGTATATGATATAAATCAAGAAAAGATTAGAAGACTATTATATAAACATAGGTATGGTTTACAAGGAAGAAAAGAAGTAGCAGCCTACTTGAATAAATTAGTAAAAGAAAATAAAATAATAATAAGAAAACTAAAGAATAATGATGGAGAAAATATGACAACATAAGATGGAATATTGGAGGGGATTAAAAAACATATAGAAAAGAATTTTGTAAAGGAAGAGAAAAAAGTAACTCAGAAATGGATAGTTAAAAATGAAGGGAAGAAGAGAATGAAACCTGGAGAAAAAAATATAAATGTGAAAGAGCTAAATGAAACATTAAACAATATTAATATGGATACAGCTACAGGACTGGATGGAATTAAAAATATACATACACGGATATGGAAAATTGACAAAAATACTTTTTGTGGAGGTATTAAGTGAATATTTAAAGAAAGGTATAGTAGATAAACAGATATGTGTGAGAATCATGAAATTTATATGGGAAATAAGGAGAAAAAGATGATAATAAAGCATTTAATGGTTCCTGGTGTGTTTAGTCTGTCAATACAAATTATTTGGTATTCAAGAGAATAATAACCAGAAGACTATCAAATAAAGTAGATAAATTTCCAGTAGAAAAGAGAAAGAAAGTCAGGATTTATTTAGTAATAGATGATATAGTAAATAAAAAGGTGGAAACAAAAATTATGATAGTAGATCTAAGGCATTTGACAAAATACAATATGAATCTTTATGGGATATACTAGGGGCTTATAACATAAGTGGTAGAATAATAAAAGTAATTAAATCCATATATGAAAGAAATTATGTAAGAATAATTTTAAATGGATAGCTAAGTCAGGAAATCAAAATAGGGCATTGAATAAGGTAAGTTTGCCCAGCCAGTAGTATTATGTTCACTTTACTAATGAATGTAATTGTTAATAGAATATCAAATATGACAGGATATAAGATAATGGATGAAATACAAATACCAATAATGTATGCATATGCAAATAACATAGTATTAATCACTAAAAATAAAGGATGGGTAGAAGAGACAATCAAAAGTTAATGAAAGAGTTAAATACAATTGAATTAAGTCTAAATAAGGATAAAGGTAAAGGTTTTGAATACAAGGGATATATAGGAGACATACAATTTAATAAAGAGATGATAAATATATTAGGAATAGCATTTGGAGAAAATGAGCACAAAAACAATGAGAGAGGATTGTTAAGGAAATATGAGAGAAACACAGGTTTTGAAAGTCATATAAGATATACAAGAAAAAAGTGTATTTGATAAATTCTATCTTAATAGCCAAGTTAGTATATGTAGCAAGTATATATATGATACGGATTAACTATAAAAAAGAGATAATGTCAGTTATATTCTCATTCATATGGGGGTCTAGATTGAATCCAGTGAGAAGGGGAGTTTTTTATGTAGAGAAATAAGAAGGAGGATTGGGGTTAATAAACCCTATTGCTCATACAGCTTCATTGAACTTGCACAAAGCTTTAACAAGTTATAAAAAAGAGAATAAGAATTTGACAGAATATATTTTGTATGATAAATATGTGTTTTGGGGAAAAACAGAGATGGAGAAATACTAAAAACTATATCAATGAAGATATAAAGAAATATCAAAATAAAATAGTTTTATGGAAGTTAAATGTGAATATAGTTGAAAAAATAGGAAATAATGGTATATGAACATTATGAAAGAACATTATTTTATCTTTCCTTGGAAACATTTAGAGATAAAAAAGAAAGCTATTAAAAGAAGATTTATGTGGTGTCAAAAAATATATGAATGCACAGATTGTCTGTGGAGACTATTAATAAGTGAATTGCCTGTAAACAAGAAATTATATGCATTTATTGTGGAGTACGTGAAACAACAGGACATGTTTTTTGAATGTGCTAGAATAAAAAAAGTTATAGGAAGAAATATGTAAAAGTATAATGCTGAAAGGCTTGGGAAAGGTATAACATATACATATGGATATTATGATAAGGTAAAACAAAACTAAGTGAAGAAAATCAATAAAATAATATTTTATGTTCTATGAACAATACGGATGGAGAGACTTAATGAAATAAAGTTTAATGGAAAATGGATATTAGCAGACATTCTAAAGAAAATACATTTCTGGCTTTGGAAAAAAGGGTGGGGGACGTGCTTAATAATACAAATTTGCTTTATATTGTATAAAGGTGTAAATAATTTTAAATAATATAAATAATGTATATATATATGTATGATTCTCAATAAAGAACCCATACTCTTAGCGTAGTAGGACTCAATTCACTGTTAGCCTTCCTACCTTCTGGTCCATCTGTGTAGGTGCTCAGGCAAGCAGGAAGCAGAAAATTGAACACAGAGGAGGAAGAAGGTGGTTTTCAGGTTTTGGATGTGAGTGGAGCTGTTAATTGAACAGCAGAAAAGCAGAATATGTCAAATAATGATTTGCAGGTTAAGCAGAGTGAAAAGAACAGAGAATGGAGACAAGAAAGAAAATGACATTTGGTTGAAAAGCAAAAAGAATGAGTCAAAGTAGGCATTTTGGATTTGGTGGAGTTATTTAAAGAAAATTTGCTTGCAACAGATTCCACAACACCTGCCTGTGTTGTTACAATCCTCCAATTGTGGGGGGATACAGGATGTTTATTTGAAAGAACTAATTGAGCAGAGTGAACTAGAAAGTGAAAATGCAGTGTCATAAGTTGAAATAATAGATAGAATACAAGAAGTAGTTCAAGAAATAGGAAAGGAAGAAAATAAATCATATGCATAAATGGTAAGAGAAGGTGAAAGAAAAGAAGAGAAGAGAAGAAAACAAAAGTAAGAAGAAAGCATTGAGTAAGGATAAGTAGCAAAACAGAAAAGGAACTGGACAGGTGTGACATATAGAACAGCATTATTTCACCACTGGGTATTGAACACAGAGAGGTAAGAGCATTTATTTGCATTAACAAGATATATTTTGTGACATTTTTTTTTCAAGGTGGCACAGTATATAGAAAAATTCTTAGAAGAATGTGAAAAAAGAAAGAATGAAAATATTTGGAACTTGTATGTTGTGCAAGCATTTACTGGAGAATAAAACTATTCATACAATTTTGTACTTAAGTTGAAAGAGGCATTTTAAAACACTATTTAAAAACTGTGTGCAGAGATGCAATGGACATTACAAAGATTTATGATAATAAAGATTTATGGACTTGGGGATGGAAATGTGGTGTTACATTGAAAATGCAAAATGAAAAAATAATTTGCCCAGTATAATGAATGTGGAGGGGAGGGGATTGGTTAAATACTGGGGTCAACAAAAAACATGGATTTCTGTGGTAAAAATGACTATTTAATTAATACTTGTGACAAAAAGAAATGTTTCATTATTGGCAAAATTGATCATGAAGCAAAAATGTGACAATGTCTAAAGAATGAAAAATTAGGACATTCCTGGATGAACTGTACTGTTAAAGAGAAACATACACAGAAAATAAAGGTAGAGCAAAAAAGAGAGTATAGTTTAGTAGATAACATAGAAGACACACAAAAAGAAAATATAAATGAGGAAGATAGAATGGAAATAAAAAATATGTGAGGGAAAAAAATAAAAAAATAAAGAAACAGAAGAATAATTAAGTAATTCAAGTGACAAAGGGGAAGATACATGGATAAATGGTAAAAGTAAAAGATGCTGGATTATACTTCAGTAGCATTAGGAAGAATATTAATATTAAATATAAGATGGAAGAACCAAATATACAGAATAATTACACTTTATGCATACACTTTACTGAAACAGAGAGAGATTATAGTTAGAAAAATACTAGATTATGTTAGTGTAAATATGCAAGTAATAGTAGTGGGAGACTTCTATTGTGATTTAAGACAGGAGAAAAAAGGTGCAGATATTTAGGTAATTTCAGATGTGTTCAAAAGTGGTAAAATGTAGCTATGGAAAAACAAACACTGGACATGCAAAAGGAGTAATTTGAAGACTGAAACTGATTATTTTATAGTACCAGAGATTATAAGTATATTACATGAAGGAGTTAAAATGATGTGATTTTCAAGCCATGTATCAATTTGGATAGAGGTAGAGGTATAAAAAGAATTCATGAGTCAGATTTAAATGAGTATGCAAAGTAATGTAAATATTACAACAACTATGATTAGATCATATAAACATAAGAATAATTTATAAAGACTGGAGAAGATGATAGATTAGTGTAAAAGAAAAATATAGAAAAGAAGTATTGGAATGGGCAAAGGACAAAAGAACACAATATAGTTGCAAATATAAGGAAATCAGTAACCAAGTCTTTAAAAATGTAATAGATAATAAAGAAGAGTTTCTAGAAAAAAATGCTATATGAAATGAAAGAAGAGAAAATTAAAAAAAAATGTTATTCAAATAATGATATTTTTACAAGGAAGAAAATAAGAAGTAGCATCATATCTCAGCAAAATGGTTAAAGAAAATACAAAAATAATAAGAGAGCTAAGGAATGATGAAGGAAATTAAGTGAATACACATAAAGAAATAATGCAGGCAATAAAAAGATATATTTTGAAAACTTGTTCCATATAGAAAACTATAAGGAAGTATAAATAGAGCTTTAAAAATAAAATGCAGAAGATAATTAAAAAAATGGAAGAAAAAATTTTAATGATAGAATTAAAAATATGTTGAAAACAGTAAATGTAGAAGCAGCAACAGGTTTAGATGGACTTGAATATTTAAGGTATAAAGATATGCAAGAATGGCAAATAATATTTTTAGAGGTGTTGAATGAATAGTTTGAAAAAGGGGTAAATGATGGAAAAATATGTACAGAGGCAATAAAATTTATATGGAAAAGGGGAGAAAGAACAGATATAAAAAATGGAGACCACTGGTATTAAACAAAGTTGATTATAAGATTTTATGAAGGTAGCAGAACAAAGAATAGTAAGTAACGCTAATAATCTATTGAATGAAACAATTTTTGCAATAAAAAAACTAGTCAGTTTGATAAGGTTTAGCATTAAGCATTATGTAAAATTTTGAAAGAATATAATGTAAGTAATAAAATAATCCAAATTTTTAAATCAGCATATAACAAAAATCAATGGAAATTAGTGGGTAATGGTTGATTAAGTGATACAATAGAAATAAAAAGTGGTATTAAACAAGGATGTTCAGCAAATAGTATTCTGTTAGCATTAATTATCAATGCAGTCATTGCTGAGATAAATTTAGTATTAGAAGAAGTTATATATTGCACACCAGAGGGAATTCATATTCCAGTAATTTTTTTTATGCAGATGATCTAGTAATAGCTGTGAAAAATAAAGAATGTATAGGTATAGCTATTAAGGCACTTGGCAATGAGTTATGAGTATTAGGTTGAGTATTAATGAAGAAAAGAGTAAAGAACTGGGTTTCTCAGGTCAAATAAAATGTATGATTAAGGTTTGTTAATTAGCAACAGAGTGCCACAATGGAAGGACATGGTATGTAAGATAAGGAGTATTTGTAGAGTTTGGAGAACATTTAAACTTATGTATAAGAAAAAAAGCACATTTAATTAATTCAGTAATATTAGGTAAGATGACACATCTAGCAAGTGTATTTATAATACCATTGCAATGTGAAAATGATTTATTGGCTGTGTTATTTACATTTGTACAGGGATATATCCAATTGTATGCATAGCTTGATTGAGTTTAAATAAAACATTAACAAGAATAAAGGAAAAAGGAAAATATTAATAAAAATAATAGAAGAAAAATATAAAGCATTATGGGAAATGTGCAAATGTTTAAGAAGAAGAAAAGGAATTACTTTTAAAGAAATTAAAATATATCAAGAGAAAATATTATTATGGAAGACTGATTTAAGTAATACAGAAAAGAATAGGAAAAATGGTATGAAAATATAATGCAAGAATTCTATTATATTTACCATTGGAGGCACTTAAGAAAAAAAATAAAAAGTAAAAGCTATAAAATCAAGAATGAAAAGATGTGAAAAATATGCAGAATGCATAGATTTTTTTTGTGGAGATTATTTATAAATAGGCTTCCAGTAAAGGTGAATATGCCATATAACAAATAAAAGATAGTGTATGTTTATATTGTGGGGAATTAGACTACTAAACATTTTTTTAAATGTAAAAGAGTAAATTAATTGTGGGAAGAAATATGCAGTAAAGAATGTTTAAAAGGATTGAAAAGTGTTAAATGTATAAATATGGACATGATGGAATATGGATACTATGAAAATATGAAACAGTGATGTAGATAGAATAGATGAAAAATTATTTTGTATAATGTGGACTGTCTGCACTGATAGATGGAATGGGATTACATTTTATGGGAAATTGGTACTGTGAGATATTTTGAAGAAAATACGATTTTGATTGTGGAAAAAAGAGTGGGGGATGAAAGTTTAAAAATGAAAATATATAAGTTAATTGTAAATGAGCTGCAAAATTATGTAGAATGTGTATATTGTAAATTGTGAATGTTAATAAAGGATCCCTAATCTTAGCATATGGGGACACTCTTTGCAACTGCACATCCTGCTTTGGCCTAAACAAATGAACCCAGTCTGTAAATTGGAATGACTCCCACTTCACCTTCTTTCAAATCATTACAGGAGTTCCTGAGGCTCTAGACTTTGGCTAATACTTTCCATTATCTTCATTAATCATATGTACAAGGAATCACAACTTGACATCATAATACAATATGCTAATGACTCAGCTTTAGTTTTTGCAGCTCCAAATCTTTCCACCTTAGAAACCAGCCCACAGGGATCCTTCACCTCTATAGCAAACTGGGTAAATAAATTTCAATTGATCTTAAACCCCAAGAAAACCAGATTAACCATATTCCATCCTAAAAAGACATAAAAAAAAACAACACATACCTTAACATTATCTCCTCAAACAACACACAAATTGAAAATGTCAGCAACACAATATTTTTAGGATTTACCACTGATAATAAGTTAAAACTTGATCTGCATATTTACACTGCAGTCAAATGTAAACTATGATCTCTTTACAGAGCAAAGCACCAGTTAAGTTATTATAGTAAAAATAGCAACCACCTCACTTTTTTTTTCCTACCCTCATATATTCCTGAACAATATTCACAAATCTTAACTCTTCCATCAAACACAAGCTAGAAAGCATCTACAACTAAATTAATAAATTCACCTGCACCTCCCAAACAACTCCCATCACTATACGGTGCTCAATATCCTCAAATGGCTTGAACTTTCTTAACACATTACCCTCTCCCACTACTCACAGCAGAACAAAATACTTTGCCATCCACTTAAAATACCCTCACCATCAAATTTCATTCAAAGGCATATACCAAATAGGAGTCTATGTTTAGCCATTGAACAGAAAAATTGCTGAACAGCATTACATTGTAAATGTCATTCACCAAAACCTCCTCATGTGGGGGTCTGCACCTTTCACCCCACATTAATTATATATACCAACTCCCAGAGCACACTGCAGTGTGGAAAGGGCAAATTTAGTTATCCCTACCATAATGCAATCTTTCTAGAACAGCTCAATGGCAGCATGTTCAACAGCATATGCCATCCGATGATTTTTCCATTTGATGGGTGTTCATAGACCTCCATATAAAACCCTATGATCCTTGGAACTTAAACTAACTTTTGCTACTAGATCTAATAATTATTACATTGACTTGCTAGTCACTGTTGCCATCTCCAAGGCAAGGAATAAACTTCCAAACCATATTGTGCTTTTAAATAATCTGCAACAATTCACATCTATCCTAAAATAGCATGAAACATGTAAAAGGAAATAAGGGTTTGTTAAATACAGGAGACAGCTGAAAACACATATTTTCGGTGGAAAAGATGATCCTTTAATTAGTAATTGTATAAAATAAAGTGTTTTATCTATGGTAAATCAGAGTGTGAAGCTAAGAAATGTAGTATGATATGTAGTAAATACAGACAAACAGGATGTGTATGGGTGTATTGTGAAGATAATACAGAACTTAAAGAGCAAAAGCAGAAATATGAACATAATATAGAAGGAAATTTAGAAAATGAATATGAAGAACAAAATTATTGTAGAAAAAAATTGTAAAGAAGAGAAAATAGTGCATGAAAAAAGAAAATAATGAAGTGGAGTGGATAATACAAGACTCAGATGAAGATGAATATATGAATTGGAGAACAGTTAAAGGAAAAAAAGAATTCTATAGAGAAAAGGGTGAAAATAGAAAAAGGAAGTTTAAAAGTGTAGTTGTGAAAGAAAATAAAAAAGGCAAAGGGTAGAAATAGAATGAGATAACAAATGATATGGGAATAATGATGAAAATCCTAGCTATAAATGTTAACAGTATAAAGAATATTAAAAGAAGACTAGGTATATTATAATGGTGTTCAGCACTTGATATGCATGTCATTATATTATAAGACACAAGAATATTAGAAGATAAATGGTTGCAAATAGAAGAGTTATGGGATGGTAATATTTGGAATATGGGAAAAAATACATGTTCAGATTAGTATATTATGTCACAATACAATACGAATTTTAGATTATACTATAGTAAAACTGGGTAGCATAACTATGATAGATATAAGGTAGAAAAGATGTATATAGAATCATTGTAGTATATGCATAAGTCACAAAAAAGAAAGAGAAACAATGTTTAAAAAATCTAAATTATGTTGGAGTGAATACAGAAATAATATTACTGGGGGATTTTAATTGTGATCTAAGAAGAAGAAGAAAGAAAGAGGGAAATGGCAATAGGATAATATCAAAAATAAAGAAATGTGGAAAATCATACATATGGGGGGGGCTGTACTTCTACATACAGACCTTCGTCGAACTTCATAATGATACGACAAAGCTGCCAAAGATGTAATTTTACAAACATCCTGATCACCATAAAATAACTCTGAGAAATGAAATGCTTGTACAGCAACAATTCAACAACAAACCAAAACAAATCAAACCCACCCAAGTAGGGTGGCTGTGCCCCCCACACCCCCTAATGAAATATGCCAACTCCAAGATCACACTATTGAGGAAAAAACTTCACCATGGTGACCAAGTGGTTTGTTTCCTGGAGTTATTTTACAGTGATTTAAGTGTTCATGAAACAACATCTTTGGCAACTTCATCTCATCATTTTGAACTTCAACAAAGTGGGATTTGGGTAAGTAGAAGTAGATCCATATGGAATAATAAACACTGGACTTATAAAAGGAATTTTATAAGAACAGCAATATATCATTTTTTAATATGTGATAGTTTGAAAGCTGTACAAGAAGGAATACAGGTTACATATTATTCAGATCACTTAGCAGTTTGGGTAAAAGTTCAGGAAAAGGAAGGATATATAAGAGTAAGTAAAGGTATTAAAAATTAATTGAAAAATATCTAAATAAGGAAGATGGAAGTAAGATTAATCAATTATAGAAAGATCATGTAAATATGAGAATTTATTATGAAGACTGGACATGTTGATGAATAACTTTCAAAGAAAAATATAAAATGTGTTTCTTGGAATGTCAAGATGTAAGGACAATGAAAAAGAAACAAAAGTTCAAGCTATTGAGTCAGGACGTATTTAGAGAAATTTTAAAATATTAGATTTTTATGAAAAAGAAAAACATATATATGAAATGAACCAAGAGAAAATTAAAAAAAAATATTTAAGCAAAGTTACGTCTTACAAGGAAACAAGAAGAGGTTGTGTCATGTTTAAATAAGAAAGTAAAAGACAGCAAGAGAATAATAAGAGAATTAAAGGATGAAAAATGGGGAAAGAGTGATTTCACAAGAAAACAATACATGAGGTAATAAGAAAATATCTAGAAAATACATTTAGACAGAAGGGAATAAAAGAGGCAGACATGCAAAGTTAAAAATTGAACAAAAGTAGATAATGAAAGCTTTGAAGAAAATATAAGTATAAAATAATTCAATGATACCTTAAAAGACTTAAATATGGAAAAATTTACCAGACTGGATGGGATAGAATATCACATGTATAATAATGTGGAAGAATGGCAAAAAAAGTATATTTCTGGAAATACTAAATGAACAGTTAGAAAAGGGAGTGGTACAAAAAGAAATATATATTGGGGGATGAAATTTATATGGAAGAAAGGAGAAAAAAAATATATAAGAAATTAGAGACCAGTATTAAATAGATGGTTAAGTGCAGTAATAAAAAATAAAATGGGATAAGGCAAGGATGTCCCGGCAAGTAGAATTTCATTTGCATTAATTATGAATGTAGTGGTTGGTTTATGCATAAATAAAGATAGGAATAAAGGGATTGGAATAGCAGACAGCATAGATGGTATTCAGTTTAATGAAGAGGTTACAGGTATTCTGGGGATACAGTTTGGAATTAGTATGCATGGAGAGAAACAATGGGAGAAGATTATGTAAAAATAACAACTATATGTATGTTTTAGAAGACATATAATATGGCATACAAGAAAAAGTATATTTAATAAATCCAATACTTTTTGGAAAATTTGCACATTTAAAAAGTGTATATATGAGTCCATTAAGCAATGATATAGAATTAATGTGTATTAAATGTTCATTCATATGGGGATCAAGATTAAATCTGGTTAGAAGAGGTGTTTTGTATGTCAAAGAACAGGAATGGAGGTTAGGATTAATTAACTTGATCACTCATGCAGCATCTCTGAATCTTCATAAAGCTTTGATAGGAGTGAAAGAGATGAATAGAAATATAATTTAATAATGAAAAAAATATATAAGGACATTTGGAAAAAGATAGGTACAGGGAAAATGGAATGGTTATATAAATGAGGAAATGAAAGAATATCAAAGCAAATTTTTGTTATGGAAATTGAATGCAAAGAATGTAGAAGAAAATAGAAAAGAATGATATTTAAATATAATGACTAAACAATATTATATTTATGCATGGAGACATTTATTTATTATTTATTTATTTACTGACATTTGTTATCCAGGAAAGTCCACTAGGCCCAACAACTAATTTTCAGAGGAGGCCCGGGGAAAAAAACTCCATACAATCACAGAAAGTTTTACATAACATCAGCTTAAGTTTGAAAGTCAGGACAGTTTTTACATAATACAGATTGAAGTAGATATACAAGAAAGATATACAATACAAGAAAATAAACCCATTGTGTTAAATCCTCAGTAATTCTGTTTGTATATTCTCATAAGTAAGAATACTGATTAATCACATTCTGTTTATTCAGCCACAGAAATAAAGAAAACAAGAGAGATTGAAGACAAAGCCAGATAGACTAAATTGCAACTATATTAAGTTAGTAAAAGTATTTGTAGTGTATAGTGGCCAAAACATTTAAGGTGGTTTAATCATATGACTACAAAAACAGACAAGGTTATTGAGATAGTGTTCTTTTAGTCCATATTTAAATGTTTTAAAGAGTCTAGCTGGGTAATAGAGAGAGAGAGCACGCACTCCAAAGTTTGGCAACAGCATGGGAATAGAGACATTGTCCAGCTCCTTTCTTGGGTTTAGTTATGGTTAAGAGTTATTTGTTAGAGGACCTAAGATGCTGAGTAGTGGTGTGTGTTTGTATCATAGTTTGATAGTTTGGATTATTTAGCAGTTTGCGGGTGAGAGTAAGTTGGGAGTAATGTTGTTAATGAGGGAACTCAAACCAGTTTATAGATTTAATGTCCAGGCAATGATGTGTGCAAGTTGGCATGATGGAAGCAAACTTAGCTATTTTATAGTAGCACGACTTCAGTTTGCTCAGGAGAGATGTGTGTAGGTTAGTGAAAATGGGGCAACCATAGATGAGGGAGAGTAGAAGCTAGAAGTAGACTATTAGCTCATTTCAACTTGATAGACTTGTAAAAATAGAGTTTATGCCTATAGAGTTTGCCAAGCTTAAACTGGGTCTTTTTGATTGATATGAGTATATGATTCTCAAAGGATACATTAAAAAGAATAGCGATAAAAGTAAGATTTGGATGGTACAGGAAAATTTATGAATGTAAAGATTTTTTGAGGATATTGGCAATAAATATGTTGCCTGTTAAAGTGAATATGCCATATAAAAGAATACAAGAAAGAGTATAGTATGCAATTATTGCGGGGAAACTGAAACAGCAGGATGTGGTTTTTCTTCTTCTTTTTAATTGTAATACAATAAAACAATTGTGGAAGGAAATATGTGAAAATAAGATATGGGAAGGTTTTAAAAGTGCAGAAGACTTAAATATGAATATGTTAGAATATGAGTATTATGGTAATAAAAGACAGAAGGAGGTAAAGGAAATTGATAAAAACATGTTTTATATTTTATGGACTATACAGAATGAAAGACTAAATGAAATGAAATTTAATGGGAAGTAGGTTCATAAGTTAATTGCCCTTATGGGCCATTTTAAACCTAGCCAAATTACCCCATGTGAGACATAATCCTTGCACCTTGTGTCTGTAGGATAAATCCTTAACCATTATGCCATCCTTCCTCCTTGGGTAGCATTGGAAATTTTGAAGAAGATATTTTTTGGTTGTAGAAAAAAGAGTGGGGGGAATTGGAATATGTAAAAATGAGATAATATTATATTAACTTGTAAATTGACAATAAGTGAAAAGGTATAAAGACTGTATATAATTTTAAGTAATGTATAACATGTAAATAATGTAAATGTGATATGATAATCAATAAAGAATGCCTACTCTTGTGTGAGTAAGGATGCTGTTTGTTGTGAGACTTCTTGTTTCCAGTCCAGACATGGAAGCAGGTTTGAAAAGAAGGAAGGAATACGGCACACATTTGCAGTAGAAGGTGTTTGAAAAAAAAGTTGAATGACAGAGGTCAGAGAGGATGTTGAGTGTGAAGGAAGTCAGTTCAATTTTTAACTGAAATAGAAAAGGAAGTATTAAAAGACTGTTTAAAGGCTATATGCAAAAATGTTATAGATATTACAAAAATTTATGATGACAGAGATTTATGGACTGGAGGCTAGGGAATATTGTGTTGTATAAAAACGAAAATAAAAGCATAATACATATTCCAAGTATGATATATATAGAAGGAAACAGAGGTACTGTGAAATATTGGGGCAACAGAAAACATGTCTTTTCTGTGGCAAAAATTATCACATAATTAGCAATTGTGATAAAAGCACATGTTATATTTGTAGGAAAGAGTGGCATGATACTAAAAATGTGAAATAAAATGTGTAACTTGTGAACAAATGAGGTATTTGTTGGTTGTTTGTAACAAAATACAAGATATAAGAAAAAGGCAGGTAAAATGTATGATAAGGAACAAGAAATAGTACAAAAGAGTATAGAAGTCGATCAAGAAAAGGAGCAGTAAAGACAAATAACACATGATAATCGAATAGGAGAAGATGAAAAATTGAAACAGTAATTGAAAGAAAAAGAAGGGGATGGAGGAACGGTAGATTCAAGTCATGAAGAAGATGTTAATTGTAGAATGATTAAGGGAAAGAAGAATTCTGTGTTGAAAAGGGTAAAAGACAGAAAATGGAAAATGAAAATTCAAGATTGCAAGTATGACAGAAAATAAAAGGTAAAGGATAGAAGGGAAATTAAACAACATACAATAAAAGAAAAAAAAAAGCTGAGATTGTTAGTCATTAATGTAAAAAAGTATAACAAATACCAAAAGAAGCTTAGGTATATTGGAATGGTGTATAACTCTTGACATGGATATTATTATACTGGAAGATACAAGACTTTTAACAGAATGGGAGATACTAATAGAAAAATTACGGGAAGGTGAGATTATTTAGAATATGAGAAAAAAACATGTTCAGGTATATGAATACTATGTTGAAAGTCAAAAGGAATTTTGGATTACATCTTAATAATGTTGAGTAGCGTAACAGTGGCAGATGTGTGGTGGAAAAAGCAGGATTATAGAATTATTGCATTTTATGCATATATTATACAAAAAGAAAGAGGATATGTTCAAAAGAATTCTTGATTATGTAAGTATGAACATAGATACAACATTAGCGGCGTCTTTAATTGCAATCTGAGATCAAAAAGAAGAGAAAAAATGGTGCTGATGTTAAGATAATAGCAGAGATATTGAAAAGTGGAAAGTTATACATATATGGGATAATAAGCAGTGGACCTATAAAAGGAGCAACTTAAGACCAGAGGGAGATTATTTTATAATTTTGGAAAGTTGGAAAATTATGCAAGAAGGAATAAAAGTTACAAGATTTTCAAATCATTTGGCAATTTGGATAGAGATTCAAGAAAGGGAGGGGTATATAAAGATAGATGAAGGTATTAAAAGATTAAATGAACAAGATTTAGATGAAGGTGGTAGAGAAAAGATTAAACTATTATGGAAAGATCATGAAGGTATGAGAGTGAAAAAATGGACATGTTGGTAGATTCATTTTAAAGAAAAATATATGAACTGTTTCTTGGAATGGCAAAGTTTAAAAAAGAAGAGAAGAGAAGAGAAAAAGAAATACAAGGAAGTATGTTATGAGGTATTTAACAAGGTAAGAGGAAAATATATTAAATGAATCAAGAGAAAGGTAAAACAAAATGCTGTCTAAACAAAATAATTTTAAAGGAAAAAGAAGAGGTTGCACCTTATTTGAAAAAGAAAATGGAAGAATAATACTAGAAATAAGAAATTAGAAAGGAGAACACATTAAAACACAACAAGAAATAATGGATGTAATAAAAGAATGTATAAAAAGACATTTAAAAGGATAAGATAGAAGGAAAACAAAAGTGGAAAATTAAAACATTAAGAAAAAGGATTATGAAGGGTTAGAAAAAAATAACTGTGGAAGAAATGAATAACGTATTAAAGACAGTAAATATGGAATCAGCCATATGATTGGACGGAATTGAATATTATGTGTATAAAATATGGCAAAATAAATATTTCATGGAAGTATTAAATGAATGGTTAAAGAAAGGCATTGAAGAAAAATAAATATGTGTAGGAGCTATAAAATTTATATGGAAGGAAGGAGAAAAGGAAGTCATAAGAAATTGGAGACTAATAGTGTTAAACAACACAGACTATAAGATATTTATGAAAATAATAAAGATGATATTATAAAGTAAAGTAAATAAAATACTTGAAGAAACAATGTTTGGGAAAAAAGGAGGAAGGAAGTCAAGAACTTTTGATGATAATGAGAGAAACTGTAGATGACATAATAAATAGGAAGTCCAAAGTAAAAATTATGGCAGGTGATTTGAACAAAACATTTCATAAGATGTGACATGAAACTTTACTGAAACTATACTGAAGGATTATAATATAAGGTAAAATATAATAAAAACATTTGTTTCACTATATGAAAATAACAAAGTAAAAATAGTGCTGAATGGTTAAGTCATGAAATAGATATAAGAAATGGTAGAAGACAGGGATGTCCAGCGAGTGGTATTGTATTTGCATTGATTGTGAATGAAGATATTAGCAAGGTAAATTTAGCTTTAAGAATAGCAGAATACATGACTAGAGAAGGAATTCAAGTACCAGTGATGCTTTCTTATGCAGATGTTATAGTTGTAATAACAAATAACAAAAAGTAAAGAATGGATGGAGGTAGTTATTAGGGAACTTAATCTTAAAGGCTACTGGCATGAGTATAAATAAGGATAAAAACAAAGGCTTAGGAACAATAGGTAAAATAAGAGGTGTTCAGCTTAATAGAAAATAGAAATACTAGGTATAAAATGTGGTATTGACCTACATAGAATGCAACAATGAGATAATCTAATACAAAAAGTAAGAAATATATGCTTGTTTTGGAGGACATATAAGTTGATGTATAGGAAGAAAGTATCAATTTTGTCTTATTAGGGGGAAAATGTATATTTAGCAAAGTATGAAGAAGAATTAATGCCATCTCTTTTCTCATTTATATGGGCATCCAGATTAAATGCAGTGAACCAGCGGAGTGTTATATGCTGCAGAAAAGGAAGGACGATTAGGTCTGATTAATCCTGATGTCTATGCAGCATAATCAAATTTATATAAAGTTCTGACATGTTTAATAGAAAAATCTAGCAAAGCTAGACTGGTTGTTTTTGTCTCTGTGTCCTTTTTACACATTGTTTTAGACAGGTTTAAAAGATGATAATAAGGTTTTGACAAGTTTAATAATGACAGAAAATTATAAGGAAATATGGGAAAGGGTGACTAAATTGAACAGAAGGAAAGATAATTGAATGAGGAAATAAAAGAGTATCAAGACAAAATTTTGTTATGGAAAAAATAAGTATAGCTAATTTAAAAAGAACAGGACAGAATAGTGTTTAAATATAATGAACAAGTATTATTGTGTATATCAATGGAAAGAATAAGGAAAGAAAAATAAAAGCTATAAAGACAAGATTACAGTGATACAAAAATATTATGAATGTAGAGATTTTTTAGGATATCAACAATAAAGAAATTGCTAGTAAAAGCTAATATGTCATATAAAATTAGAAGAAAGAGTATGTAATTAATGTGGTGAAGCTGAAACTACAGAACATATTTTTTGTAGATGTAAAAGGGTGAAGGAATTATGGGAAAATGTGAAAATAAGATTGTGGAAGGTATTAAAGGAATGAAAGATATAAATATAGATATGGTAGAATATGGTTATTATGGTAATAAACAAGGAAAGGAAGCTAAGGAAATACATACAAAGCTGTTTTATATAATATGGACTATATGCAAAGAAAGATTAAGTGAGATAACATTTAATGGAAATGGATGCTGTCACTGTTGAAATTATACTCCAACCCCATGTGCAAAAATGGGAAAATGGGTTGAGGATTAAGGGGTGGATGGATATTGTTAGAAATATTTTAAAAAATCTGATTTTGGTTGTGAAAAAAAAAAGAGTGGGGGAGATGAGGAATGTAAAGAAGAAGAATGGAATGCACTGCAAATGTAAGTAGAGGGTAGATTATAAATGTAAAAGATGTAAATAATATAGCAATAACCCATGCCTGGGTGTGGGTAATGCTGGATTTACCCACGGTTGGCATGGTTTGGTCCTGAGGCGCCCGGGACCAAACAAAGCCAACCATGGTAAATGCAGCATTACCCACACCCAGAAGTGGTTATTGCTATTATCATGACATTATTTAAGAAAATAAACTATTACTTTTCTTAAATAATGGCATAGTATAATGCCTGTTTACTGCCCTTCCGCCTGCGCAGTACATCAGAGCTGTGGGCAAAAGCAACGGAGAAAGCAAGATCTCCGTTGCTTTTTTTTTACTGTTTTCGTTATGTTAAATGGGTTTAACATAGCGAGACAGTTTTAAAATAAGCAACAGAGATGTCCTTTGCTTATTTTAAAACTGTCTCGCTATGTTAAACCCATTTAACATAGCGAAACAGTAGAAAAATCAACGGAGATCTTGCTTTCTCCATTGCTTTTTATCTATGTATCTATTTCCAAGCTTGAATTACTCAGTCGCATGATGTGCTAATTTTTTGGAGTTACATTCCTTTTTTAGGCTTGAATTGCCTCTTCCCATAATTCTCTGACTGGCACCAGTCACATAATATATTAAAACTGTTCAGTACAAAGTAACCTAAACTGCATAACCAACATACTGGTGGCAACCCTAATTTAAAGGAAGAGGACCCACAAATTACATCTCCTTTTTTTCAGAAGCAAAAAAAAAATCTATTTTGTCATGTAAATTTTTGCATAAAATACTTTAAATGATATAGAAATTAAACTGTGTCTTTGACATAGTTTTTTTTTTCTTTTGCTTATTTTTGTCATTGCCAGTTTTTTAAACTTGTGATTCTGATTAGTATCTCACAGTCCTACTGGCAGTGGGAAGAGTTATGTGCTATCTGGTATTCAAACTGCAGGCTAATTCCTTTTAATACCCCAGACTAATTCACTTGTCTCTTAAGGTGGTTAATGACTAGTCCTATATTTGTTCACAATCAGGTCTAATTTGGATCACTCACTAACAGTCTTTAAGTCCCTAATATTCATCTTCTGGAAATACTGTATACTGCAAATTATATAATCAAAGTGTAACTCTCTTCTACAAATCAAAACTGTGACTATCTTCTTTATCTGTCTTCCCATTTCTATGCTAATTCCTTACTATGTGATTACTATGTGCAAATAATACATCATACACAACTGTTATATAATTAGTGCCACTGTTCTTGTACAACATTTTTTTTCTTTTCTCCCTGTATAAATGCCACTCTGTTTAAAATTTTTTATTGTATAAATGTCATTTTGTATAAATGTTATATATATTACTGTCTTATTCATGTGGAGCTTTTCTCTCCGGGTCTCCGCTGAAAATGGACATGTGTCCAGTCAGACTATCCCAGTAAACAATTGTAAAATAAATAAATAAATAAACAAACAAACAAATAAATAAATAAATAGGTGCTCAGATTTTGGTCTGGATGTTCATAGTTCATAGTTCATTGTATTGTTGCAAATGGTCAATTAAAATGTATGTAATATATCCCATGTAGTTATCTAATCTTTATTAAACAGTAATATAGACGTTGAATATTTTACTTCTACTGACATCTTATTCCAAAAGATATAACTGATTTGTGTAATATACATGTCCCTGTTTACTGGTTTATTGTGATTTATTTTAAAACATGGCACTTAATCTCTAACACCCGGATAGTGACATATTAATAATATTCAAAATTCCTTCCTTAACACCAAATTATTGACTGCTTTACATGTTAGACATAATTTACTCCTCAATTATCTGTACAAAATGGTGTGTAAATTGAAGCATTTTAACCTGCCAGTATAGATAAGATGTCTAATAATATTTACATTTCAATAGGCCATACACATATTTTCAATGCCAATAGATTAATCTGTATGTTTTCGCATGTTTCAAAAACTTTAATAAACCTGGATAGTCATCCTGATGGAAGGTGCAATTATTTGTCTCTTGGACTCACTGAAAAGTCAAATATAGTATATGAGTTTTGTCAAAGAAATGGCAATAGCAATGCATTAAGCATAAAGACCACAACAGTTTATAGGGTGTTGATATATACCTTTCCCAGCACGTCTTATTCTAATATGAGTCTAATTCATAGCCTAGTGGGCCTAACCTGGTCAATAATGGATAAATAAATAATGGCAGCTGGGCTGCCTTTGTTAACATCTTTTCTTACATTATTCATCTCATATCAGTTTATGAATATACAAACACCTACTTTATATAATAGGAACAGTGAAGCATTTCGTCCTACAGTCACTGCATGCAACTTATGAGGCATGTATGCAGGCAATAAAATGGCACAATTTAAAGATATTCTCTCACAAATAAATCACACAAATGCATAGGTATGGACAAGGAACTAAAGATATTAACAAAGGTTTTTCCTGATTATGATGGAAATAGTCTTGCTGGAATAAAAGTTATATTGCAAACGAAGAGTTTGTTAATGATCATCTCCAAATATATTACTGCGAATGTGGTTTAATTGTATAACAACATGCTGGGCTAATTGACTGAAACATAGCTGGGGAGAAGATAAATAAAAAATACAAACTCTGAGGGGATTTAAAACAGTGCACTCAGTTAATTAACTTCTTAGAAGTATAGAAACAGCATACAGTCATATAGAAATAATATGTATCTAATTATGTTTTAAGCCAGACTTCAAAGGATAAAAACAAATGAAAAAGAAGTACACATTTTAATAGACAAGATTCCTTATGCAGTTTGAAATATGAGAAATAAAAGAAATACATTGAAAATGCTGGGAATGTCATTGACATATAAAATAATGAAGAAAGTAGAATGAACAAAACCTTTGAGAGGTAAATTGGTGCCAGCATCTGACTAGGATGCATTTTACTTCACTGCAAATTGAAGCAGAAAATGGAAAAGCGGTCTGAGAAATTGTTGTTCAAGAGACTGGTTTATCTGAAGAAAGGAGATAGTACAAGACAGGCACTGTATATGAGAACAAATAAGCAGCCAAAGGAAGGAATGAAAACTATGCAATCTACTGCTTTGAAATCTGAAGAAGTAAATTGTAGGTTTAAAACCTTTTCCTACAGAGTTGCATACTGATATAAAAAGACAATAGCTGAAAGTGCCATGACTTGGTGATGCACTATCTAGCTTCCACAGTAGTAAAACACTTAGCCAGAAATAAAATAAAGATTTTTGATCATGAACTTGCTCAAGCAATTGCTCAGAAATGATAGGAAGAGTTCAAAAGGTATTTAGAAAAGATCCAATTGTTATACTGTTTTATGCAAAGGCAAAAATAAGGTCTTCAGAGGAGATTCCAGTGGATGCAGGATTCTTTAAAGGCAAATATTTGTATTAATTCTCAAGATTTGAAGGAAAAATAAAATGAATTATGCTAGACTGTGTGGAAAGAACTTTGTAGAAAATATTTTAAAATTCATGATTTCAAAAAACTGCAACTGTAGAATATATTTTACTATATGTACCATCAGGTGCTGATTTGTCTATGCATGGGCTAAACTCTTGGCTAAGCTTATAAGGCCCTCAGACCAACAGCCTAGTAACTTCCTATGATCCTATGACCCTATGATAGGAGAAAATCAAGGTAGGACATATTTTGGATCACATGTAACTAAGATGATATATTTCATTTCTAGATATAAATTATAGTAAAACAATTACTACACCTATCTAGCCATGCTCATTACCAAATGGATGCCTTCTGTTTTCCTATCAACAGGCACACTCCTGTATTCTTTTAAACTGTCAAATGTGCCAAACTGCTTTCACCCTCAAAACAATTCCTCTGCTTGTCCTTTCTTATTCATATTTTGCTGCCTGCTATCTTTCTTCCAATACTCTCCACACTAACAAAGCATAAAACTGCTCTAAGTCCTTCCTAACTGCTGTGTAACCCATCCTTCTCTCTCTCGTTCACTTACTTCGTCAGTATTTCTGTCATACTTATTTACTTTATCTTTACAACCTTTCTCTCTCCTGATGAAACCTCATGGCCCCACCTTCTCTGCTAATGATTTGTCTGCTACTTGAACTTACCTACAGACTCGTAATTCAGGACTTTATCTAAAATGTTCTACTACTACTTAACTCAACTGACTGCTCTATGAGAAAAAAATAATCAGTACCTCTCTGTGTTTCTTCCTGCTATATGCTGGATATCAGCATTTTCTTCATGCATATCTTCTTCTGGCTTTTCCCGGTTAGGGGCCGCCACAGCAGATCACCTGTCTGCTCATGATTGTCAGTGGAGTTTTACAGTGTTGAGTTGCCAGCCCAGCACCCAACCTTCCACAGAAGGCACACACATACACACACTCACACCTAGGGCCAATTTAGAGTGTCCAGTGCACATACAGCATGTCTTTGGGAGGAAACTGGAGCACCCAGAGGAAACCCAGTGACCACAGGGAGGACATGCAAACTCCACACAGAAGGCACCCCAGCTGAAGATCGAACCGGAGAACTTCTTGCTGTGAGGCAGCAATGCTAACCGCTGCACCACCATGGCCGCCCTATTTTCTTCATGCATGTAATATGTTATATTTCCTCTACAAGAAATATATGAAATTCTAATAGAACCTACCTCCACTATTTTAAATACAGTTAGATATAGCTCAGAGTGTAGTGGCATGCATTTCCTCCAGGGGCAACTCGTGCTATTAGACTGCAGGACTGCAGCCCCACCAACTGTAAAAAGAAAAGGAAAAATGAAATAAAAAAGGATAGCGATTCCTGCAACTCCGCTCTTGTGCTGAGGCTGAGACTTTGAAGCTGCTGCAGGAAATGAAAAGCTGGGATGGACTCCAGAGTAGGGTACTGTAGTGTGTGTGTGTGAAATGCCCCAGTTAAGTACACCTGGTGGTGAGAGAGAAACTCAGGCTCTAACCCTGTACCTTGGGTGCTGGTAGCAAGAGCCCAAGTTCCCTACCCACCAACACTTGTAAAAAATATTCAGATTTTTGCCTCATATTTTTGTTCTGTTCTGTTCCTCATAAAATCTGTGTTTTTCTGGATTTTGAATTCACTAAATAATGACAGGCATTTGAATTTCAGACTTCATATTCTTTAGAAAGTGCATGGTAACACAAAACCTTTTATTCGAGCAATGTTCTAAGTTTATAAGATCAATATTTGAAATTTGTCCCTATTTTTGGTGCTGTATTCCCCCATTATTGGCTTTGTCCAGTTTTTTTTGTGCTAAGAGGTTGAGAGCTATGGTGAGAACTGAATTCACTGAATATGTTTGGGGGCTGTAATTTCCCCATCATTGCCTTTGTCCAGGTGTTTTGTACTAAGAGATTGAGAGCCATGGTGAGAACTGAATTCACCAAATGATAGCCATTTAAGTTTCAGTCTGTCTTTCAAGGAATAGCTGATTTGGTATACTGGTATGTTGCACTGACTGTGGTGCACAGAGTCTTGGATTCAAGACTTGGCAGTAAAATGCATGGTGGTAACACAACATTTTATTCTAGCAACTGTGTAAGATTATACAAGCAATACGTAAAATGTGTCCCTGGTTTTGGGCTTTTGTTCCCCCCCAATGAATTTTGGCTTTTTCCAGATTTCTTCTGCTGCAAAGTTCAGAGATACAGTTGAGTGTTGAGTGGATTTTACAAGGAGTTGAAAGCTTCAGGGGAAGAGAAGTTTGGTGCTGCTTATGCTGAGCTGACTCACATTGTTAGTAGCACAACAGGTAGTGTTCTTGATTTTGATGCAGATGGCTGTGGGTTCTACTCCCACAGTATGTAGATGCATTGCTGATACTATACTGTGTTGTACTTTTAAAGGGGATGGATTTTGCAATCCTGAGAATGTTCTCTTTGGTGGAGATACCTAGTAAGTATGAGCCTGTTATTAGTTTGCCATCCATCCCCTATTGCAATATTACTAGCTTATAGGCAATTTATTTTTCAAGAGCAACAGGCACTTTATTTGGAAATGAAACTATGAAATATAAAGTTGGCTGCTAGCAGCGACCTCTTCATTAGTTACAGATCTCTTTAATGTGGAATTATTTAGATGACTTTTACTTCTGCAGAGATTTTGCATCTTTACTGATACTGGTGGACTGTAGACATTTGAGAAGACTTTTATGATGGAAATGTTCTGAATTGGACAGTTTTGTCATTATTGGTACATTTTGTTTTATTGTTTACTGGAAAAATGTTCAAAACAATACATTTATGGTAAATGGGGTGAAATAGCCAAGTAATGGGATATTGGAATGGCTGCAAGGGGTGACCCCATTCAACCATGATTTTGTGGGGGGGGGTTGGCAAACTCAAAGACAACCCCAGCAGAACTATACCTCTCAACTGCCCAGATTTTTGCAGAATGAATACATTTTTGCTTCTTATTTTTGGTTTGTTCCTCATAAAATGTATGGTTTTCTGTAAAATCATTTAGGAATGAAGTCACTAAATAATGAGAGACATTGAGTTTCATACTTTATACCTTTCAGAAAAATGCATGCTAAAGCAAGACCTGTTATTCTATCAACTAAGTTTATACAAGAGCAATTTCAAGTACTGTTTGTATGTTCCCCCAATATATTTGGCCTTGTCCAGATTTCCTGCATTAAGAGGTTGAGAGGTACATGCAAATACATTGCTTTATAGAATTAGGTATATCCAAACCTTTCAACTGTCCCCAATTTTGGCTCAAAGTCTTGCTCTCCCCCTAATAATCCTTCCACAAAATGGCAATTTGGGGAGAAAATGTGGAGGATTTACAATTAATAAATAATTGTAATGCTCAGCATTGTAGATTACTTTTATTACAGAAATGCATGTAGATTCTCTTATTTTGTCATCTGCTCAATGTAACAGTACTAATATTAAAAAAAAGTGCCCTTTCTTTGATACAGGAACAGAAAGTAATGATAGGGCTGTAAATGCCCCTGATATAACTCAGACTTCTATAAAATATGTCATGACTTATAGCAGAAGTATATCATAGATTAAGAAAGTTATATCTGACAACTGGGGTATACTGCGAGCACTCACAGAGCTTAGATATTTAATTAATGATATCCCAATGTTGGCTTATAGAAATTGTATGAACTTGAAACAACAGTTGTACTATAAAGATATTAGATCAAATATAATACAGAAGGGGAGAAATGGAACTCAACCCTGTTATAACTGCTGCTGCTGCTGTGCTTATATCAACATAGATGTTAGTTTTTTTACACCCTAAGACTGGCACACAGTTTGATTTCAAATATACTGCTACCTGAACCTCTTTTAACATTGCTTATTTGGCAATCTGTAAACAGAATACTGCTTTCTATGTTAGTATATCAACTAGAAGACTTAAAGACAGAATTCTAGAGCATAACTCAGATATTAGACAAAATGTTACATTGAATGCTCTAGCAAAACATGTGAATGAAATAGATCCATCACATTGTTTTACTTTTAGGGTCATAGACTTTATTAGTAAAGGAATTAGGAGAGGGGATATAAATAATAGATTAGAAATAGAAGAATATAAATGGATATTAATGCTCTGTGCAGATCAGATGCCAGGTTTAAATAACATTTTCTCTATAAAGCCTATACTAAAACTCAGACCAAAATGTTTGCAATGATGACAATTAATTCTTTGTTCTTTATTTTTTTAGAATGTTTCACATACATATGTTTTTTATGTTTTATATGGAGCTTTTTAACACATATATATATATATATATATATATATATATATATATATATATATATATATATATATATATATGTTCATAGGTAGGTACTAGGCTATCGACCCAAGGGCCTACATAAGCCTAGTCAATAAGGTTCCCTGGCTTATGCCACCCAAGAAAGTTATTTTCCTGTGCCACTGTCGAGCAGAGACACAGAAGTAATCCCTGGGGTGTATTTCCTATTTCCCATCCACTCATCAAGATTTTTCTTGAAGAGTGCTAATGAATAACTTTGCTTGACATAGATGGGTAGCCTGTTCCAGACTATGGGAAGTCTCTGGGACAGGAATCTATCCCTCCAGCATGTCCTGTTTATTGCGGTGACAAAGTTTAGGTCCCTAGAGCATGTAGCTTGGAGGGATTGGGATTTCTTTATGTGTAGCATGTCCAACAGCTCTGGGTTTGACATAGCTTTATATGTTAGGCAGAGATCACCTCGGAGTAGGTAATATGCTACGGAGTTAAGCTGGAGTTTTTTGAGGTGGTCACTGTAGGGCATTTGTTTGAGGCCAGTAATCCTCTTTGTGAGGTACTTCTGTGGACTTTCCAGCTGCTGCAGATGTCTTGTGAGGTGCATTCCAAAAGGGGCATTGCACTCTATAATGGGTCTAATTAGTGTCGAGTAGAGGAGAACAATGACCTCTTTTTTCCTGGATGAGAACCCTTTTATGATGAAGTGTGCCATGTAGAAGGACTTCCTGACTACTGTGGCAATGTGACTATCAAAGGAGAGACTACTGTCCACCTAGGTCCCAAGGTCTCTTATCATGCATTCGGTGTTAAGTAGATTGCTGCCTATGTGGTAGTTCATGGGTACAGAGTTTTTACCAGAGGGGATGACACTGCAATTTTTGGCATTGAGCTTGAGGCCATGGCTCTGACAGCAGGTGTCTGTCTCAGCAAGGCCCTTCTGTAGGATGTCCACATCATTTGAGAACTTGACTATGGCTCCTAGTTTGCAGTCATCTGCGAACTTCATTAGCCAGAGACCTTCTGTGTTAGCCTGTACTTCAGAGAAGTAGATACCAAGCAGGAGAGGTCCCAGGATGGAACCCTGTGGTACTCCACTTGTCACTGCTTTGAGGTCAGATTTGGAGTCTGCAACTTTTACAGTGTGGGTTCTTTCAGTGAGCCAGTTGGCAACCCGTCTTGTGATGTAAGGATTTATACCTAGTTTAGTGAGTTTAGCTATAATTCCAGAATGGGGGATGGTGTCGAAAGCCATGGCGAGGTCATGATAGGCTGTGCGAACCACCTTACCCTCATCTACAGCTTTGGTGACTGCCTCAAAGAAGTCGATCAGGATCAAGAAACATGAACTGCCTTTCACAAACCCAAACTGGGTGGGATCCAGAGTTTGGAGGTTACCAATATATTTGTTTATGAGTTCCATGATGATACGTTCCATGGCCTTGCAGACCAGACTCGTCAAGCTAATAGGTCGATAGTTCCCAGGATAAGTGGTGGCTCCCCCTTTGTGGAGTGGGATAACTGTTGCTGTGCGCCATTCAGTGGGCACAAAGCCTGATGTGAGGCTAATACTGAACATGGGTTTATGTGGGGAGCCAGTCCATTCTGAAGTTCGTGTAAAACGCTGCCTGGGATGTTGTCTGGTCCCATGGATGCTGTGTTTTTGGCTTTAGAGAGTGCAGCTTTTACCTGCATAGTTGTGATTACAGGGACTCTGCATTCTTCCTGTATAGATATGGGCCCTTTAGGGGGTGAGAGGGGGGTAACGTTAGCACTGAACCTATCTGCCAGGATGTTGACAATATCAGTTGGTTCTGTAATTTTCGTGCCTTTGTGCTGTAACTCAGAGCAGATCTGGGTGTTGCCAGCAAGATTCTTGACATAGCTATAGAATGCTTTGTAGTTGTCCTTGGAATTAGTGGCGATTTTGTTTTCGTAGCTAGCTTCGGAAGATCTTATAAGGGATCTCAGCTTCTTACTGATATATATATATATATATATATATATATATATATATATATATATATATATATATATATATACATATATATATATATATATATATATATATATATATATATATATATATATATTCATTATTTGGAATGTGGCTTTAAGATAATTGCTTCCTGTTTGTGACTGGCTGTGATATATTTGAATTTATTTAAATATGCTGTAGTAATTTTTGATATTAACACTGATGAAGGATTTTTGATCTGAAAGCTTTGTCCTATTAAATCTTTTTATGTTACTCTGTTTATTGCTTTTTTCCCCCTGTTTTGACAGATACCCAGTTGTATTCTGTGGCTATTTTAAATGTTTGCATCACATTTTTGGTCCATTTTTCACAAAATGGTAGTTTTCTGGCAAATTAGTGGCAAATCATTAAAGACTGAAGTTAGAAAGTAATGACAAACATTTGAGTTTCAGATTTCATACTCTTCAGAAAAGTCATACTAATGCAAGACCTACTATTCTATTATCTTTATAAGCTTATAAGAGCAACATTTAAATTGTCCTTATTTTTGGGTTTTTGTCCATCTTCTATTTATGTCTTTGTCCAGATTTCTTGCTCTGAGGTTGAGAGGTATGACAAATTTGTCAGGGCCATCACCATCAGCCAGAGACATTTCAAATTGTGACATATAAATCTATGTCAAACCCAGAGCTGTTGGACATGCTACACCTAAAGAAATCACAGTCTCTCAAAGATACGCACTCTAGGGACCTAAACCTTGTCACCACAATAAACTGGACATGCTAGAAGGATAGATTCCTGTCCCAGAGACTTCCCATACTCTGGAACAAGCTACCCATCTATGTCAAGCAAAATTCCTCATTAGCACTCTTCAAGAAAAATCTTGATGAGTGGATGGGAAATAGGAAATAAACCCTGGGAGTCACTTCTGTGGCTCTGCTCGACAGGGGCACAGGAAAATAACTTTCTTGGGTGGCATAAGCCAGGTAACCTTGTTGGCTAGGCTTACTTTTGCCCTTGGGCCGATAGCCTAGTACCTACCTATACTTGTTGCACCCCACTGCCCAATGTAGTGACTCTGGATGTGTCCATGCAAGGCAAGGAACAGTTATGCAGTGTAAGTTTGCAGAGTATCCCCCCATCCAAGATAGACACAAGCACTACACTGGCTTTTCATCTGTCCTTGATTTTTGCAAAATGTTCTGGTTTTCTGTCATATTTTTATACTGTTGATTTATACTTATTATTCAGAAAATGCATGTTGTTGTAGTGCCTGTTGCTATGTGTTTAAGTAGCAGTGCTTTAATTACCATCAGGTAAGCTTGTCTGAGAGTGTAAGATGCAAGTAAGCTTTAATAAGCATACTGTTAAAGAATTACCAACATTGAAAGCCTTTTGTTTTTGCCATGCAGAGAATATTTACATAACTAGATAATGTATAAGCCTTATGTATTGAAATGCATATGACAGTATTTGTAATAAAGGACAGGATTACAGTATTTTCAGAAGCTCACTACATTTGTTGGAGACTTGCATTCATATTTGCAGGCTTTACCCGTAAACTAAACAGAATGCCAATCTATTATGTATAGTCCATAACCTGTGCAGTAATCCTTTAAGCAATTTATCTTGAGCTTGTTTCTTGTTTGCTATTCATTTATTACTTTGATCATGTTGTCCTCATTAAACAAGTAGATAGTTGTTGTCAGGCAGCAGGTCTTTTTTGAATAAGAAACATTTTTACAAGTGGGGGTGTGAATATTGTTAGAGAAGGGTGAAGGCTGCCAGCATAGCCAGATAGAATTGTGCAGATAATTCTGTCATTTGTAAATATGAATGTAAACTACAAGCTGTTGTCTTAAATGTAAAGAAATACTGTTACATGTGGAATTGGAAATAAATGTGACAACAGTGCACTCTACTGACCAAAGTAAAGCATGTGGTGACCCTTTGAAGTAGACAGTGGTGCTAAAAAGTCTAGATGAAGAAGTTCTTTCTGTTGTTTTAACCAAGAGCTAAATTGCTAGATTTAAACATGCAAATGTATTTTTATTGCTCTGTTCCTGACCAGCTGCAAGATAACAAAAGGGAAATGTTAAGGATATAAATTAAGTTAATGTGTAGCCTGGGAACACCATGAAAGTGTAAAAGAAATGATGTAATGTTTATCAGAACTGCAACAACAATTTAAACAGAGAGAATCAGAAGGCATAGAGCATTTGTGTCTTCATCATCCAACTCACAGCACTGCCTCTTGCTCACATGTCAGTTATATTAGACTTGTGTTTTCTTTAGGGATAGCTAGAACTAGAAAGATTAGACTAAGTGTTTTCTGTGATGTCAGAACTGTACTACTGATTTATTTTAAGTATTTCTGTGTGATCTCTGAACTCTTGACTAGCACTGACTGTGTAGTAGAAAGTATTGTCTTGTGGTTTTAATTATTTATTATTAAATATTTTAAAACCTTTTAACTTTGGCTGGTTTGTGTAGAGATAATTTAAGCTCTAGAGTACATTTTATATTTATAGTTTACTGACCAAGTCGTTCTAATAAACCTTGAGACTGATTAGTCACACTTACCAATTGGATAATAATATTGCACAGTAATAACTGGACACCCTTTTAAGGGCCTTTGAGTAGCTGATAATTATTAGCTGGGTGGTGGCAAGTGGTACTACCATATAGTCTGGGTAAAAGAGGCACAGCTGGAGAATCTGTGCCAGCCTTCCCCAGAAGTGTCTGTGTGGTTGTATAAACTCTTATCTCAAAGTGTGTGTGTCAGCTACTTGGGCAGGGAAATGAAGCACTGGTTGGACAGAGAGGGTGCTGAAGATTTCAGCTTGCCCAGCTAGGCTGAGATCTGGAACCTATAGCTGTGCCAGTGGGGAGTCTTATTGTGGACCTGGGGAGCAAGGGAGTAACCTGCCCTGGACTGACTGTGATTTCTGTGTGCTCATAAGGGAAATTGCACTTTACTGTGTGTATTTGTTATCCTTTCCTTCATATATAAGACGGCCTCTCTGGTGATAGTGGTGAGGAGTGAGGCTCCTTGATTGCTGGGCCAATGCACGGGCATCACGGGGGGTATCACAGAGATTGCTACTTTCAGAATGTTACTTCATACTTTTATAAAGCTGAGTATAAATCATAATTAGAACACAATGCAAGGAGAAGTGGTTTGAGTTGAGTGGTGCTTGTTTTTTTATACTTGATTTTGACTGCCATCCCAGTAATGTGTTTAAAAAGTAATGTTTTTCATGCCTCACAACGTTTTTGTTTCCATCTAGATATTAAGTAAGTTGTCATGTAGTCAATGCATTGAAATATTTTTTTTTACACTTCATTTTGTCTTGATTGGAATTTCATAATGAAGGTTTGGCACCCAGTGCAGCATATTTAATTAAATTCCCAGTTTTTGTGGTTTTGAACATAGCTCTGCCCCTTACTAGTTGGCCACACCCCTCCTGGTTGGCCCCACCCATTCAGCTGTCTCCCTTTGATTTGAAGTCACCGACCACCACTGATTTCCTCTTATGGCATGCAAAATTTAATGTATCATATATTTGTGTTTTAGACTGTGCATTATTTATCTGTTTGTTTGTTTACTGGGATGATGTTTTGATCACAACCAACCAGTTTCAGGCATAGGCCAAATAAGTGCAACACCTTCATAATTAAGGGTACCATACAGATAAGAGAGTGACTAAGCTGGAGCAACCTGTTGCTGCATTTATATTTATGCACAGGCCAGAGCTCATTGTCAGCTTCTCCTTTCAGTACTCAGAATGTCATATTTTAATGTGTAGTCAACAGACTGAATGTTTCTTCAATTTGCTTTTCCTTTTCTGTCATGATTTTTAATGTCTTTTCATATACTTCTCTGTTAGAATTACACATGTAGAGTGAAAACATGTATTTTAAGAGACCATTTCTTCACAGGTGTCCACTAAAAAGGAGACTTGCTCAGTTGGACAAACTCAATTATTAAATGCTAAATAAATACATAAAATAAAAGAATATGGCAGTTTTCTACCATGTGCATCCATGGAAAGTTGTACTTTAGCTTCCAAGCAGCAGTCAAAGACATCACTTGATCATATATTTTCTTAGGACTGATTAAGACTGCGCAGTGGATAAAGAACCACTGTAACCTTTCCTCCCTTTCTAAAGATTTCTTGTTAAACTTCACAGTAAGTAAGTACATCCATGGCTTACTAATAGCAAAGAATAATGTCCTTTAAGACTCTCAGCTCCTCAAAGTTAATACAATACCATGCTCATCTGCAGTTTGAATGAAAGATCTAGCATCATGCATGGAACATCAGATGCCTTCTGATAATATCCGTTGCCTTACATTACATCTGCCGAGAAATGATGAACCAAACGCACTGCATCATTTCTAGGAAGCAGCCCTGGTACCTGGAAACAGCCTTTACAGTATCTGAAAATGTAGTTTTCTTCACTTAGTAATCTTGTTCTCTGTACCAGACAGGTCAGGCTCACTATTTAATTATTTATATAGTTTGTTAATCAGAGGACTGAGCTGCCCAGCTGCCCCTTTTCAATAATTACCTGAATGAAAAGGTAAAAGATGTTTACACATATACAATTATACATATTTTACACTGATAAAGTATAGAAATGCCATTATACATAACAGATGTTGATTTTAAGATTCCAGTTAACAGAGTGAAATTATGTATGAATGTGACTGTGTCTGAATTTGACTCTGTCTTACACACACACACACACACACACACACACACACACACACACACACACATACATATATATATATATATATATATATATATATATATATATATATATATGGCCCACACCATAGCATGACAACCGCTCTACTGAGCTACACTAACATGTCAACAGCTCTAATGTGCTACACTAACTTCATCTCCACTTATCTCAGTAACAACAAACTAGTATCTTCCCATCTTCTCATCTTCCCTCTTCCTGGACCTCTCAAAGGCTTTTGACACCGTTTCTCATAACCTCTTATTTTTCAAGCTTTCCTCCTTCAGCCTGTCTACCTCCACCCTTAAGTGGTTCCCTTCTTATCTATCTAACAAAACTCCATCTGTCATATGGTTGTCAGCCTCCTCTCCTTTCCTTCCCATTCTTACTGGAGTCCCCCAAGGCTCCATTCTGGGACCCCTACTATTTAACATTTTTACTAATGATCTCTTCCAATCCTGCCCCCACTTCAAACTTATTCAATATGCAGAAGACTCTACAATTATCTCTACCTCTGACAATCTAACCCACGTGCATTCCCTCACCCAAGACACATTACACTCAGTTGAAAAATGGCTCACTAAAAACTCCTACTTAACCATAGCAAAACTAAACTTCATCTGTTCCTTCCCAAACCTCTCCATCATCTCAAACCTTCCTTCTCTATGTCATCCCTAAACCACAAAACTATTCGGACAGACTCTCACACTAAACTACTTAGTATGCACATAGATGACAAACTAAAAATTGACACACACATCAACCACTGTATCAAAAAGACCCACCTGAAACTTGGACTTCTATACAGAAACAAAAAATTCCTTACTCACGAATCCATAGTATCCCTTGCCCAAGTATACCTCCTTCCATCTTTTCTATACGCTGCCCCTACTTTCACCAACCTTCAAAAAAATATACTGAAAAAACTTGAACTAACCTATAATAAAATCACCAGGTTTGCCTCCAATTTACCCTATCGCTCACACCACTGCCTCTCTCTAAAAAAACTAAACTGGCCAGAGTTCCATAACCAACTCCTTCAGTCTCAGCTTCACATGACCTACTCCATGCTACTATAACCCGTAGCTTGTCCCTCATTAACAGCTCTCCTATCCCCCTACATCCCTAACCATGAAGTTTGTAGCTCAGACTAAAACCAACTTCAAGTCTCCAAACCTAACAAAACCATGGGTAAAAGTCTTTATAGCCATGTGGTATCCACATCATAGAACAAGCTTCCTCTCCCCATCAGGTCTCTCCAAAATTCTTCCTCTTTCAAACTTGCCCTAAAGAACCAGTTATGTAACTCCTGTTCCTGCCCCTGCAATCACCCTACTTGAACATAGTCTTTTTTTGCCCTCCAATTAGCTTGCTATCTCCAGTCATAGTAATCTGTATTACCAGTTCTTAAATATATTCTTTGTACTTACATGGACATGCCTTTCACTCTAGCCCCTCTCTTTCCTCCTCGCCTTTGCTTCTACTATCTAACTTTACTCTAACTTTACTCTCCGATGTTTTTTTTCTCTTTAGTTTTCTTACTTTCTTTCTTACCTTCCAACTTAACTTTTTTACATGTTATTATAGGATGATTATATGCACCTTTATATGAAGGTTTAACACTATGTTCATGCTTCTTTAATGATCCTGTTCATACCTGTAATTTTTTATGCATTCTGGAATTTGTTTTTACTCTAATTGTAAACATTTTAATCTGGAGCTTTTCTCCTCAGGTCTCTGCTGAAAAAGGCCCCTGGCCCAGCCAGACTAACCCAGTCAATAAATGGCAAATAAATAAATGAATAAATATATATATATATATATATATATATATATATATATATATATATATATATAGATATATAATATGGGATATAGACATTACGTCAAGTTGTTTCACTGAAATATGAAAAAGCCAGTATAGCTGACTGAAAATCAACTGTTTGAATTGTACTTATTTTTACAGAGTGAGATCATAGTCCAGCAGGGAATGGAAAATCTTCCCTTTCCCAACTTTAATCTTGGTGTTAGCCTGTGTGTGCATATATATAACACACACACACACACACACACACACACACACATATATATATATATATATATATATATATATATATATATGTAGGTCTACCTGATTACGCCGAAAGCTGAGAAGTATGACAACGAGATAACTGACACCGGAAGATCGGCAACAAAGAAGATCGACAGTTGAGAATCCCGATGCTGAGAACACCAACATGTTAAGGTAAGTGTGCAATAGGGACGGACATTAGGGTCAGGGTGTGGGTAAGGTAAGTGTGTGATAGTGACGGACATTAGGGTAGGGTGTGGGTGAAGTAAGTGTGCGATAGTGACGGACATTAGGTTAGGGGCCGGTTAAGTGAGTTAGGATTATGGTGCAGGTAAGGTAAGTGTGCGACAGTGACAGACTTAAGGGTTAGGGGCGGATTAGGTGAGTTAGGGTTAGGGTGCGGGTAAGGTAAGTGTGCGATAGTAACGGACCTTAGGGTTAGGGTTTGGGTTAATGTTAGTGCATATATAGTTGTGTATGTAAGGTTTAGTGTAGGTTTGTAAGGTTTTTGGTTTGCTTGTGTTGTGTGTGTGTTTTTCGGGAAAGTTATTTGTTTTGTTGATTGCCGGGAACTTTCAGTTTTATCGTGTCGGTTATTTCGTTGCCGGTGTTTTGGCGTGTCAGTGTTATCAGGTAGACCCATACATATATATATATATATATATATATATATATATATATATCTGTATACATAGAGGAGAAAAGATGTTTTATTTTTTCTTTTTGATTTTTTGAAGATCTACCATTCGAGTTATATAATTTGTGATTCAATATTTATGATATTTCACTAAAATGTCATGCATACATCTATATATATATATATATATATATATATATATATATATATATATATATATATATATATATTTATACTAACTTTGGTCAACAAATCAACAAGGTTGATAATAAGAAAGTCAATCACAAAAGATTGACAATGAAATGTTTACATGTTACAATGCATGCTCCAAGAAACAACCTTGGCACATATAAATTTCAAAAAAATGAATAAATGCCATTGTTTTTTGAAGCGGGTGCAAGCCAACCTGCTTCCCCCCCCACAATCCTTGCTAATTGTATATACTAACTCCAAGTCCATGCAATCCCAGGGAAAGGGAATAGTCCCCTACCTGCATTAAACAGATGTTGACCACCTAGCATTTCAACCAAATACCCACCTCCCATATATATGTGCCTGTGACTGTGTGTGTGTGTGTGTGTGTGTGTGTGTGTGTGTGTGTGTGTGTGTGTGTGTGCGCGTGTATGTATATGTATGTGTGTATATATCTATCTATATATATATATATATATATATATATATATATATATATATATATATATATATATACATATATATATATATATATGTATATATATAGAGAGAGAGAGAGAGAGCGAGCGAGAGAGAGAGAGAGAGAGAGAAAACATACTGTGGCCAGAGTATCTCACTGCTATGCAAAGGCATTCAAACAACTTAAGTCTTTCTGGATTTTTGGAAAGCATAGGTTTTGAAGATACAGTGGTGAAACAGTTAGCCATATTAAGGCAACATTTGTACTTAGTCTGCATACAGAGATGAGTTTGTTCCACTTGTACAATTAGCAAGATGCTTGATTTTTCATATATCAGTCGGGGGTCCAGATGTTAGTTTTTTTTTTAGAGGAAGATTTCCCCTTACTGAATGCTGGTACATGATCTAACAACGTATAATGCTTATTGGCTTCTGAGTTCATATTTAATGACTGGTTAGAAAGATAGGAACTAAGACAGGGACAGTATGTTTTGTACATTACCTTAAAGATGAGGGAGCAAAGCAGAAAAAGAAATCAACAGTGGGTAACCAGCTGGCTTTATGAATAATGGAACATTGTTGTTTATAATAGTGGGCAAGATTTGAGCTATTATAGAACTTCAGCTGTAATTTTATTTCATAAAAATCTTTCTGGAAAAAAATAGTGGACAAGACTTTGTTTGTCTGCATTCAGCTACATGTTGTGAAGTAACTGATTGACACATAGCAGGCAAATTAACCTCCTCCTCTGCTGCCAAGTATACACACATGAAAATCATCAGATTCTATAAACTCTGACAGCTGGGTGGGCTAAAGAGATCATGCATTTACCAATGACTGGAGCTACTTTTCAGAACTGGAGCTAAGGTGGGGCAAAGGGGGTGGCTTCCCCAACACTGAAGCTAAGATGTGAAAATTTGGTGACTGCTGCAGGATAAGCTGCTAGGGGGCATGATCTAATCAACAAAGCAGAAGTGGAGTATGAGCGATGCATTGCAAGCATTCAGTGAGCACTGCATTCACAAAGCATCATTTGACTCTTTGATTTCAACAGTCACTGTTATGTAGCTGTTTAATTGAATAAATGTTGTATTTAAAAAGAGTAGAAGACAGTATAAAAGATCGGACAGGAGGGGTGCCAGTCTGTGGAATTCCCAAGGCTCTAATTTAGCAAGCTACTCCTCTGCTTCCTCTATTCTACCATCCTCTGCTATTCCATCTTATCCACCATATTGGTTTCACCTCACTTCTCTGGAAACAGCATAGGGGACGTACCCCTGTTCAGTTTTACACCCCTAGAAAATCTACCCTGGAAACAGGCCATGAGTAGTGGGATTAAGCAAAAGCAATGAAATAAGTTACATAATTAATGCATCTGCATCTGTAACTCTAGTATCATGTCTTGGATAAAGCATGTCTAACATTTAAATCACTGGTACATGCCTGTGAGAAATAAGGTTCATATTGTGACACTAGTCAAAAAAGTACAATTCCAAAAGCTGTCACTTGTCCTTCTGGATAGGGTTTGTTGTATACATACCAGCATTGCTATGTTTTCTATAATCTGTCCTTGCATTTATACAGCTAATTTTAGGCTTTTTATATGGGAACGTTAACTTACATCACATAATATTTTGCACGTTATGTTTTAATCAGGTGCATTAACTCTAAACACAAATACTTACTACTAAAATAAAAGAAAACCAAATAAAAATGTTATTAAAACAAAAATTCAGGTAGAATACTTCAGATGACTAGTAGCTTTATATCCATTTGAAGTATTAACTGCATATTACAACTCTGAGAGGGTCACTGTTAACCAAACAAGGGTAATCTCTGCCTCACCACCCAATCTGGTTGTGCTGTTTTTTACTTTCTCAACAATTGCCATACATGTCACATATTTTCTGTTACAACATAGTTGCACTTTGTCCTACTGTTCAAGATTATGAATTGTGCATTCTCGTGGTATTTGAAACATTTCACAGCATCTCAAACTGTAGATGTCTCTACTTAAAGTTACACATGTATTCTACCTAGCATAGTCCTGTGTATCAACCTGTGTTATATTTTGAATAATGTATACATTGCTAAAGATCGCACAAAGCACTATATGTTCATAACTTCACTGGATCATAGGAATATAATAGGCAATCAGTCTATAGATCATTATAAGCTTAATCCCAAAGGAAAAAAGAAAAAAATACCAAATAGTTTCTTTTTGTGATCTCTGAATCAAAGACCTAACATTAACTTTAGACATGATATGAATGAATAGTGGTAGTGTTATGGGATGGAGTTTCCTGAGGTAAGGTTGAGGGTCGTACTTAGAAAGAAGGTAAAACTCAGGGTTTTCAAACATAAGAAATTATAGTCATGAATTTGAAACCTATTCCTTAATATGGCCCCTCCCCTAACCCCAGTCCTACATCTTCAAAATGCTTTCTTAAGATTAACACACACACACACACTTCATATGCTACAGGACACACGTACAACAGTTATTCTCTCCCTTTCCCTAACCCTTTCTCTAATACTAAACCACAAATACTTGCGCATTCTTGTACAACACACACACACACACACACACACACACACACACACACACACACACACACACACACACTTCTACCCTTAATGCTGAAACTTTCAGCACAACTGGAACTCTTGGCATTAAAACAAAATCATTCCTACTATAAATGAAAACAAGCAACCTCCCTCATTTCAACATGATGCACTCAAAAAAAGAGTGCCTCTAATCCATTACCACAGCATAACACATGCTCAGATAGATTACTATTCAATATAGAATGATGGAGTTGTGTGTGTGTGTGTGTGTGTGTGTGTGTGTGTGTGTGTGTGTGTGTGTGTGTGTGTGTGTGTGTGTGTGTGTGTGTGTGTGTGTGTGTGTGTGTGTGTGCATGTGTGTGAGACATCCAGCCAATATCTCATCAGACTGGCAACAATTAAATGATGTCCCTTACTATCCTGGGTCAGTAACTAAGGAGCTTCAATCCTCACTACTAGCTCCATATGAGACTGCCACTTGAACAGAAGTAATATTTCACAATTTTCCCTTAAGAGCACAAAAGGAACATGCTCTATTTTTCTGGGACTAGACTATATACCTCTGTCAACCCAAATGTATTTTTTATTACACACTTCAGAGCAAAGTGTCCCAAGGTTAAGACCTCTAGTACACTCACACTCAAAATCTCACACATCCAAACACCTCGGAGAAAGCCTAACACAGATTTCCAGCTGTGTCTCTTACCCAAAATAAATACAGAAATGCTGCCACCAGTCAGAAGTTTTCATGCTCTTCAAAAGGGGTGTCCAATTATGAAAATTAATTATCAAACTAAATGATAACTATGACCAGAACAACCAGGCCTCAGGGTGACCTTGAGAGAATCAAACACATAGAAGCACTCTGTAATCTCTAAACAAAATCATTGTTTTCTAGCCACAATGTAAGGTAAGAAAAACATTTAATAAGTAAAAATGATTACAAAACTGAAAATCAATAACTCTCAAAAAACATTAGAATTCAATCACCAGAAATGCGAATCAAACTGCAGGATAGGAATCCATTATTCAAGAAAAACTCTATCTTAATAACTAACCTTTCCCAATATAACTAAAGGAATACCATCACTGATGTACTCTAAGTTATAATATCAAAGCCAAAGCAAGCATAACGTTTCTTTGGTGAGTTCTCTTTTCTTGGTGACAAACTGCATAGCTTTACAGTCTCAACCGTCTTCAGCAGTCTCAACTGTCTAATTTCAAAATATAACAGTCAGCTGTAAAAAAAAGGTTCTTTTTCTGTCAATCAGCTGTTTAAATCATCTCCTAGCAACAAGAAACATTCCAATGACATCACTCACTGCTTAGCTGATTCTCCATAATTTGTACTTTAGAAAGTCCCCTCTCAAACATGGGCAATTAGAACTGTATCAAAGGAGTGACAGATTCTCTAAACATTCTGTTTAAACAGGGAAAGACTCAATATTTTAAACTTATTTACATTTTCACAATCAGGCATGCTGGCATACACTACAAGTTAATCTAAGAATATGCACAAATATCCTGCCAGACACGCTAACACATATTACAGTCTTTTCAATTTCTTTACAGTGTGTATGGGTAGGTATACAAGTGTGTTACTACATATCACACATAAAAATCACCAATATATATTTAATCTAACAAAACCGTCTATCTTTTCATCAAAAATCCATTTTATTGAACCACAAAATCAATTGAAAAATGGAAAATGATTTCATTTTATGAGCAGTTGCACTGAACAATAAATAAATAAGTAAATAAATGAATAAGGCCGCTAACTCACAGAGATATTTTGTCTGTATAATGGTAATGTTTGGGAAATGCTGTCTAGTACCCTAATATTTAGGATTGGGATTAGATGCAAGGAAGAGGTATGGTTGGAATTCACAAACATGAGTAAGTCCCCCTGACCCTAAGTCTCTTCCAGACACATTAGGGTACAAAATATCCTTTCCCTGATAGTTTATTTATTTATTTATGACTTATTTTATTTTATTTTACATTTGTTGACAGGGAAAGTCCGACTGGATATGTGTCCATTTTCAGCGGATGCCCGGGGAGAAAAGCTCCAAAGACAATAACAAGAATTATATAAACATATTATAATGACTTTTTAAACTATTAAAACTAAATTAACAGTGAACTATTAAGACACATTAAAACACATTTATAAGCAGATTATAAAAACAGTACATTCCTAGCAAACTAATAAAACTTAATTACCAGTGAACTATTAATACACATTTAAACACATTTATAAACAGATTGCAACAACAGTACATTCATAGGTAGGGTAGTGATTTTTAGCCTAGGCAAATTCTTCATTAGGAAGAGTTTGAAGAGACAAAGACACAGCAAGAGGGCTACAATAGTTATAGGCTTTAAAGTGATCAGTAAAGAGGGGAACAGGAATCAGTCAGGATTAGAGCATGGGCAAAGCCATTGTGATTTTATGAATATTTTTAGTTGTTTCTTGAAAAGAGGCATGGATATAAGGGATGTTAGTTCTCTTGGAAGCTTATTACAAGTGTAACCAATGGAGTTAGAGAACAGGCAGTTCCCAGATTTGTTGTTGGATTTTAGGGTAGAAACAAGTACTCAGTTGGCTGATCGTAAGGTTAAAAGATTATGGTTAGGGCTAATAAGGTTTTTGAGTATGAGAGTATTTGAGGTTTGATGCAGGATCTTGTGAGTGATTGTGAGTTGTTGAAAAAGAAGCTGGTTTTGCAATTCAAGCCATCCTAGAAGTTTGAAATTTTTGCAGTGGTGGGTATGAAATGGGGCATCTGTGGCAAATCTGGCTATATTGTTATAAGATGTTACCAACTTATTGATATTGCTTTTGAAGAGTTTTGTATAAATTGGGCAGGCATAGAGGAGGGTGGAAATTAGGTGAGTTTGGGCAATAGTAGTCCTGGCTGAGGGTGTGAGAAAGTGTTTACATTTGTAAAGAGAGCCAAGTTTTCTATTAACTGATTTAATAGTTAGGTTAGTATGTATATCAAAGTTAAGATTATGATCGATTGTTTCCCTTAAACGTTTAGTGGTTATGTCAGGAGCTATTTTGGTGCCATTGTTAGATATGAATGTGAAGTTGATGTCTGGGGATTTCTGAGTGGGGGTGAACAATAGTAATTTAGTTTTTCTAGGGTTAAGGAGGAGACAGCATTGATGGAACCAGTTTTCAACTAAGGTGAAATCTTTTGGATCCTGGATTGAAGTTGGGAAGGTGAGGAGGTGGCACAGATTAAAGTCGAATCATCGGCATATTGTATACAGGTGGTTTGTGGAAGGGAGGTTGTCAGATCATTAATGAAAATAGTAAAGAGAAGTGGGCCAAGATAGATCTTTGTGGGACTTCGAGTGTAATAGGGAGGAGAGAGGATAGTTCCTTGTCCCAGAGGACTGCTCATTGTCTTTTTCCTAGGTAGGAGATAAACCATTTCACTGATTGTGTATCTAATGAGAGAGATTTTAGTATATATGTCAGTAGTTCATGGTTCTCCATATCAAATGCTTTGGAGAGGTCAATAAACAGGGCAGAAGATAGGAGATTGTTATTTCGATTTTTATTTATACAGTCTGAAAAAGATGAGAGCTGTGGTAGTGCTATGATATGGTCTAAAGCCATATTAGCAGCCTACTAGCAGGTGATTTTGGAGGAGATGCTTCAGAAGCTGACGATGAATACATCTCTCCATAATCTTTGCTATAGGTGAAAGTAGGGCTATAGGGCGGAAGTTTGAGAGATCATTTGAGTTTCCTCCCTTGTCGAGTGGGATAATATATGAGACTTTCCAGATATTTGGGATGGAACATTCTGTAATGGTTCCATTAAGATGGAAATGGGGAAGGCAAGTACTCCAGCTGCTAATTTCAGATATTCAGCTGGAAGGAGATCAGCTGATGGGGTGCAAGGTTTAAGTTGCAGAAGTAGGGTATGTATGAGAGATGTTAGAATGGGCTGTAGTTGTAATAGGGGTAGTATATTAGTAGGCACAGGAGGGTTAGAGGTATACACTGATGGTAAGGAACTGGCTAGAGATTGAACAGTTTCTGAGAAAAAAATGCTAAAAGTGTCAGCAATTTGTATGGCAGAATATTGAGTCAAATTAGAGGGGGTAGGTGTTTTAGAGTGACTAGGATGAAGTAATTTATTTATTCCTGACCAGAATTTTTGTGGGTTTTGATGTTGGGATTGTTGGAATTGTAGATAATAGTTTTTTTGTCAAGGAATATAGATTTCTTAATGGTGTTTCTAAGCTGTCTAAAGTTTAAGTGATCAGTTGGATTCTCTGTATGCCTCCATTTGGTCCAGATTTTATTTCTATGTCGCATTTTTTGCCTTGTCTCCTTTGAGAGCCAGGGAGCTGGTTTGTTCCTAATTCTGATCATACGAGAAGGGGCATGGTGCTCTAGGATTAGTAAGAATTTTTTTATTAAAGTATGAGACAGCTTCCTCAAGTGGTAAGTATTTTAGGGGGGGTCCAATTGCAAGCTCTAAGTTCTGCTTGAAAGTTAACTGGGTTTAGATTTTTTGTGTTACGGGTGGTTCTGAAGTTTACTTGACTGGGAATAAAGGTTTTTAGTTTAGTTATAAAGGTGAGAGAGTGGTCACTGATATCATCAGGAAGTATGCTTGTTTTATATAAGTGGGGGTTACTGTTAACTAGAATCCAGTCTAAAGTGATTTGTTTATTGGTGGGTTTGTGAGTTCTTGTAGGGTATGTGATGGTTTGATAAAAACCATGTAGGTTTATGTGGGTAGTAGGATTATCAGAAGAACAACATTTCAAGTCTATATTAAGATCACCAAGGAGTATGGTTTCTTGTGGGAAGTTTAAGGAGAGCCAGCAGAGGATATTTTCCACGATATTAATGTTTTTACCTGGGGGGATGTAAGAGCAGATAATATAAATGGATTTGTTAGCATTAATTAAAAGCTTGGACATTAAGATCTCAGCATTGCAAGGTGAGGGATGTGCAATGTCAAAAGGGTAAGTTGCAACTCGGATTTAAACAACATTGCCACTTCACCACCCTTTTTGTTTGGGCGGTCTACTTTAATTATGTTATAGCCTGGTGGGATGATATCATTATCCTTGGTGGTTGGTTTGAGCCAGGTTTCAGTTAGACATAGGATGTCAAAGGAGTACAGGTCTAACAGGGCATGTAGGTGGCTAATTTTGTTATTTAAACTCTGGATGTTAAGGTAGGCTATGAGAGGAGAGTTTTTGTTATCAGAGGGGGTGCTGGAAGTGACTAGATGGGAGGATTGGGAATCAGGGATGTTAGTATTAGGGCCTGGGTTTGGATGAATGTCCCCGTGTAGTAGTAGGCATTGTTGAGGAATAATAGACCATTTTTGTAGGCTACCTAGAATAAGATTTATTTTTTTTAGTTTGGAAATACTTAAGGTGGCTTATTCTATGAAAATGAGGTTGAAGGAAGGCTGATGAGGATAAAGTGTTACTGTGGGATTCAGAATTTAAAAGGTAGAGAGGGGTAGTTTGTTTTGAGGGGGGATCATATTTCATAAAGTGAAAGGATTCATAGCAAGTGAGCTTGTAGGATAGTAGCAGAGTGCCAAGAATTATTGACAAGAGGAGCAAGTTAGAGTGAGTTTTTAAGCTTAGGACAGCTATAATTGAACTACTACAACAAGACACCACTACACAATGCACAAATGCATAAGCACACACACACACACACACACACACACACACACACACACACACACACACACACACACACACACACACACACACACACTCGCACACACACAGATACACACACACACCCACACACACACATACTCACACTTCAAATGCACCACTGGCAGGTAAAACCAGAACATCACTCTCCTTTACAAGCCTTTTCTGTAACCCTAACCTGCAAACACTCAAACACACACACACACACACACACACACACACACACACACACACACACACACACACACACACACACACACACTCAAACACACACGCACATACACACTGATTCAATCTCTAAGCTGAAACTTTCATTGCACATTAAAGTTCTGGTATTACTCGCCAGTCCCACTTAACATTACATCCATAACTTGCATAACTTGACTAATGCATAACTGGAAAAACCTTAAACGCGACTAAATATGCCACCTAAACATTTTTCAAAAATGCTGTCTTTGACCAAACATACTGTAACTGCAAACCTGGGTCTTCTGGATATTTAGGCTTGTGTTTTTTTAGTGCAGATTTGGATTCTTATCCCCCATGCTCTGCTTTGTATACTTGCAATGGTGTTTGTTTATAGGTAACCTAAATGTTTAGATGATTCTAGGAGTGAAAATTGATAATACAAGTGAGGCTATCTGATTCACTGCCTTGGGGTGTGTGCAGCAGGTGCATAGACTTGATCCAAGATAGTTTTCTTCCTGCAGTTCTAGCTTCCAGAGCTAAAATGATGGGATCCCTATTGTATCCAGCTTAACACATTAGAACCAGCTGCTGTCTTCAAAAATATTTTTTCCAAAACATATACATATTTACATAAGCAACCTTGCACGTGTTCATGTGTGTGTGTGTGTGTGTGTGTGTGTGTGTGTGTGTGTGTGTGTGTGTGTGTGTGTGTGTGTTGTGAGAGCAATGTTTTAATAAAGATGTTTTGGGATAGATGTCCCTAAAGTTGTTTTTTTTTTTTCTCTTTCTGATTTTATGTTTTTCCTTAAATGGCAAACTTTTGCATGTAATGCAATGTTTAACATAAAATTGGGTCTGCTAGTTTTTGTGCTTTTTAAGCCTTCACCCCTTGTCTAAATTCAAGCCACTCTATTGTTAATCAGATACATGAGTTCACTTGATGTAGAGTTTTAGACA